>NC_135785.1:42067500-42157500 GCF_051106095.1 Pogona vitticeps
TGTGACTCAGCAAATTACACACTTGTATAACATGGCAGCTTATTATTACTTTTGCCCTGTACTGTTTTCTTCAGGCCTGTAAATTTTCAGTACTCTGACAAGCTCTGAAGAAGATATGAAACTGGAGACTTGACACCATAATCAGTGGCCAGTGCTTAGGAAAGGAAAACGACTTCAAACCCCCACTGAGGCGCTACCATCGTCCTCCATGCCAAGAGCGAGCAGGCCAGGTAGGTGGGACTCATTAGCCTTGGAAGGCAACCCATCTAGGAGAAGGAAAACTCTGATTTCAAACCTCCACTGCCTTGTGGCTATATCCACCGATGGAAAAGGCTTCAGGAGTTAACCTTGAGGCAAAATCCGGAACCAGAGTCCCAGAAGTAGTTTGTGTCATTCTGTCAACTCCTGCGACATTGCTGAAACCAGTTGTATTGGCCTTTGCCTTTCCATTAGACTATTTCAGCGATGTGGAGAGGGGGGATTTGCTGCTTGGGTAATAGCCTATCTTCCATATTATTTTACCCAGGCTTCATGCCCTGCAGAGGACACTCCAGCTTTGCGTACAGTGTCAAAACACTAGACGCTGTTCCAAGTCCTCCATACAGAGCATGTTACCATAGTCTCTCAAGACTGAAGGAGGCCCCAAAATTTCAGGACCCCTTAAAACATGCCAAAATTGCCTCCAAGGCCCCTGGAGGGCACAGGAACACTTCTTGCAGCATTTTTTTTTTGTTCAAAAATGTGGGGAACATGGGAACATTTAGATCCTTGATATTGTCCACTGGCCTCAATCATTTTGAGACTATGAAAGCTGCAGGGGGGAAATGCCACCTTTCCTTTCACCTACTCCATATTTCCTCCAACCCTTCCTGAGCCTTTCTCATTTTTGTCTCTTCATCTCTGTGAACAAATGTGACCTATAAGTCACAGAAATTGCTGCCTTTCATAGCTATATGAAGTTGAGTGGTTTATTAACAAGTGGGGGGATGGGACTTTCAGATTGTAAGGACTTCCAGCCAGAGATGGGCACAAACTGTGCTTTGGCAGTTCAGCCTGGTTTGGCATGGCACCTGCACAGGTATTCCGTGGGCACCACAAACTTCCCTCCCCTGCCTCCTGTGTGCATGCACCCACTCACTTCCTTCCTCTGCCTTCTCTGTGGGATTGTTCACTCGCTGGCAGCAGAACAGGCTTCCTTGCCTTGCCTCCTCATATGGATATGAATATGAACAGAGGTAAAAACTGACTTCCAAAGGTCATTACAACCCTGGACAACCCAGACCGGGTAGGATTTGTATCAGATTGTTCATTGGTTTGACTAGCAAGTGATCTGATCAGTTTGCTATTGTTCCACTTAAGGCTGAAAATACTTTTGATAAAGTAGATTGACCATTTATCATTGTTACACTTGTTAAATTTGGTTTCCCTCATGAGTTTTTGAAAGGATTAATATTCTTTATTCTTTTCCAGGACCCTGAATATGAACTGATGATCTTTTCTTCACTATTTTCCATAGACTGTTTGTGAATTCGGGTTGGTTCTGCCAAGGGCGGTTCCATTGACAGTGCGGGGAAAAGGACAGGAGGCTGCTCTTCTTTTCTAACAGAATCAGTTTTATTTGTAAACAAGCTCAACTCGGCTGGCTCGAAAGGGTCCATTAAACTCAGCTCTGGTAACAACTTATAACTTCGAACTCGTGTGGTTATTTCTTTGTCTTTTCTTCTTACAGGGGGGCTGACCCAAATTGTTCCCTGTCGGTCATAGGACGGATCGGTGTGGTCCATACCGCGCAAACCGTCCCACAACATGGGTGTCTCGCCCAGTCCCCCTCCTGCTGATTCCGGAGTAAAGAGGGACTGGGATGGATCACCCGCCTCCCCCCACGCTGGGGACTACCACAGTCCATTCCAATGGATCTACCTCTTGACCACGCACGACGAACTCAGGAGGTCCCGGCAGTAATCCTCCATCCACTTGCAGATTTGGGAATTCTTTAAGTAACTTCAGGAAACTCTCATGCCCCATGCTCCATTTTGTCTGGACAGATCTATCTTTCTTATCTGCTGGCTCACTCTTCACCACTCTAAAACTTCCCGCCTTTTCGCTCTCCTTTATATCTTCCCATACAATCAGATCAAGCTCCTCCCCTCTCTCATCAGCCAGACACACTTCCCTAAGTTTTTGTACCTCCCTGTCGTCTGGCTCCACCTCTACCAATATCTCTTCTACACATGCTGTGCCTCCTTTGGCTCCTTTGATAGAGGTGGACGGCTCACTCCCTGTCTCTCCTTCACACTGTTACAATTCAGCATTGCCCTCTCTCTTCTCTCCTTTTTTTTTTTTTAATATATTTATTTAGGAACAGGGATACAGGGTACAAAAAGAAAGAGGGGATAGAGAAGGAAAAATGGTTTTGGGGGATAGGAGAGCATAAAGTATAACATCATCCAATCAATTCATATTACTAATACATATCAACTTTTTGCTTTTTCACAGTTTGATTACCCTCCTGCTTTTATCTTATCATTTAATTTTAATTTTATTCTATGTTATTCCAACATTGTCTGGTAACTGCTGCCATTTATACAATACATCCCATCGTTCAGTTTCTTTTTGAATTGAACAGTCTTTCAGCCCATCTGACAGAATATCCATTTTTTTCACTTCCCATATTTTCACCATAAGATTGTCTGGTTTCAGTATCTCTGCCTCCTTAAGATTTTTGTCATAATGCTTTTTAATTTTGGAAGCTGCATGGGTCACTGGATAACTCTCTACTGCATTCATATTACCTGGTGTCATGTCTAATACAGACGATTCTAAAGTTTGTACAACTTCATTTAAGTTTTGTTTGGCATCTACTGTCCCCTCTTTCGTCCCTTTCATCAAATCTTCTATTTTGCTAAGACCTGCATTAACTCGCTGGAACCCTGTTAATATTAGCCTTTGTATATTAATCTGCCATTCCTTTTCTATTTCTTGCACCACTATTCCAGAACTTTGGGATTGAACAGACCAAGTCTCCATTTGTTCTTTTGAATTTTTGGGGTCCATCTCAGGCTTTGGGGTTTGTATAAATACCACAATAATCACCCCCTAGAAATCCTTCCACAGTTTCCACAATTTTATCAACAATTCAAACCCCTCATCATAATCCTCCCCTTAGATCTCCCTCCAATCTTTATCCAAATATTGTAATATAAAAATCAACTTTTAGCCCAGCAAATACAATATCAAATAGAACCGTGGCACAGTTATTTCTTCTTCTCCTGGGTTCAGCAAGCTTCTGTTATTAGACACACGTGGTCTGCAGTCCGACAAACAAAACAACAATCATAAAGTCTCAAACTGTCCAGTAGATTGTCCTTGAAGCTCGTCTTGTGATCTTCATTAACCCCTTAATGCTCCTTAGTCCAGTCGGCCACGTCAGCTCCTTCTCCCGAAAACCACCAGATTCTATTATTTATAGCTCACAAAGTCCAGAGAAGGCAAAGAGTAACGTATCCCAGCCACACTGCATCCACCGAAGTCTCTTAAATCCAGTCAGACGGTGTTGCTGTCTGGGATTCTTTTCCAGAAACATAAGATTTATTTTTCCATCTCAGACTCTCGGCTTTAGAATCAGCCTGGTGTTTTAAGAGTTCACTTGGAGAAGCTTAGTTTCGCTTTTGAGTCAGACTGATAAGATAAACCCGCCACTGCATTTATTCTTTCAGCCAAATATTTTCATTCTTATTTCAGCTTAATGAGGCTGTTTCATAAATCAGAGGCTTCGGCTTACTTACTTGTTATATATTATTAGTTTATATTGATTGCTCTCCTCTCCCCCGGTAAAGGGTTCCTCGCGGCTCAGTGCCAAAAATGGCGCCCACTCCAGTCCGTGCACGGTGATTTCTTCAGAAGAAAAAAGTCCGGGTCTGCCTCCCTTTCTTCTCCTTCTGCTGCTCACCATCTGCTTCAGAGAGACTTCTTCTAGACTCTCCTTTGATCCCCATTTCAAAAGGGGGATCCTGGACCAGAGGGTTCCAGTTTTTTCCAGAGAGCTCTTCTCTGGAGTTGCTGGCAGCACCGCAACAAAGCCCCGCATCTGTCTTCGCCCTCTCTCTTCTCTCCTATTGGCTTATGTTTGGAACTGCTGGACTGTGCCATTAACAAAAGAGGGATATCCATGGCTTTGCCCATAATTCTCCTGAATCTAAATTTATTCATTATGCAGATAATCTTTTATTGCTTATCTTTGAATCCAAGTATTCTCTTGCAGCATTAATGAAGTTGGTTGATGCTTTTGTAGGTGTGTCTAGTTATTCAAAACCTGAGCTAGTTCTCCAAGGGGAGATAATGGCCCAAATCCTGTTGCTTAGTATAGTAAATCACAGTAGAGTAGGCCCACTGAATTTATTGCAAAGTAAATAAATTCATAATGAATTATATATATTGGTTGTTGTGGGTTTTTCAGGCTCTTTGGCCATGTTCTGAAGGTTCTTCCTTTTTTTTAAGTATTTATTTAAGGACAGGGTAGGGAATACAAAAAGTAAGGGGGAATAGGGAAGAGGGAGAAAAAGGATAGGGGGATAGGAGAACACAGAGTATACCATCATCCAATCAATTCATATTACAATAACAAATCAACTTTTTGCTTTTTCACAGTTTGATTACCCTCCTGCTTTCATCTTATCATTTAATTTTAGTTTAATTCTATGTTACTCCAACACTATCTGGTAACTGCAGCCATTTATACAGTACATCCCATTGCTCAGTTTCCTTTTGAATTGAACAGCCTTTCAGCCCATCTGACAATATCCATTTTTGTCACTTCCCATATTTTCACAATAAGATTCCCTTGTTTCAGTGTCTCTTTCTTGAGATTTTTAACATAATGCTTTTTAATTTTGGAAGCTGCATACAGTAGGTCACTGGATAACTCTCTATCCCATCTATGTTACCTGGTGTCATGCCCAATAAAGACAGTTCTAAAGTTTGTGCAGCTTCATTTAAGTTTTGTTTGGTATCTAATGTCTCCTCTTTCGTCACTTTCATCAGATCTTCTATTTTGCTAAGACCTTGATTCACTTGCTCAAACCCTGTTATTATTATCTTTTGCATAGTAATCTGCCATTCCTTTTCTATTTCTTGTACCACTGTTCCAAAACTTTGAACAGACCAAGTCTCCATTTGTTGTCTTAAATTTTTGGAGGCCATCTCAGGCTTACCAATGAATGGGGTTTGTATAAATAATACTATGTCCTTAACCACAATGATCGCCCCTTATATATCCTTCAACAGTTTCCACAATTTTATCAACAATCCAAACCCCTAGTCATAAACCTCCCCTTAGATCTCCCTCCAATCTTTATCGAAATATCATAATATAAAAATCAACTTTTAACCCAGCAAATTCAAAATCAAATAGAACTGTGGCACAAGTATGTCTTCTTCTCCAGAGTTATCAAGCTTCTATTATCAGTCTAATTTGCAGTCCGGCAAACAAACAACTAACTAACTAACTAACTAACTAACTAACTAACTAACTAACTAACTAACTAAATAAATAAATAAATAAATAAATAAATAAATAAATAAATAAATAAATAAATAATCACATAGTCTCAAACGGTCCAATAGTTGTCCCTGAAGCCCGTCTTATGATCTTTCCATTAACCCCTTGATGCTCCTCAGTCCAGTCGACCACGTCAGCTCCTTCTTTCTTCTCCAGAAAACAAACAGATTCTGTTATTAACAGTTCAGAGTCCAGGAAAAGGCTAAGAGAAACATGTCCCAGCCAAACTGCATTCACGAAACTCAAGTCTCTTAAGTCCTGTCCGATGGTCTTAGAACCGTCTGGGATTCTTTTCCAGAAACATAAGATTTATTTTTCTGTCTCACTCTCTCGGCTTTGAAATCAGCCTGCTATATTAAGAGTTCACTTGGGGAGGAGAGTTAGTTTCACTTTTGAGGCAGACTGATAAGAAGGCTTCTTTCAGCCAAATATTTTCATTCTTATTTTCAGCTTAATGGGGCTGTTTCATAAATCAAAGGCTTCAGCTTACTTAGTTGTTATATATTTTAAGTTTATATTGGTTGTTCTCTTCTCCCCCGGTAAAGGGTTACTCACAGCTCCGTGCCAAATATGGCGCCTGCTTCAATCCGTGCCATGTGATTTCTTCAGAGGCAAGAAGTCCGGGTTTGCATCCCTTTCTTCTCCTTCTGCTGCTCACCATCTGCTTCAGAGAGACTTCTTCTAGACTCTCCTTCAATCCCCATTTCAAAAAGGGGATCCTGGACCGGACGGTTCCAGTTTTTCCAGAGAGGAGCTACTGGCAGCACTGCAACAAAGCCCCGCCTCTCTGAAGGTTGTTCTTCCTAACATTTCGCCAGTCTCTTGGCTGGCATCTTCAGAGGACAGCACTGAATATATTCTTTGTCTGGCCCTTCTTTACCTTATAGATATTTCTATAAACTTTACATTCTGTTTTATAAATTCAAGTTTCCCTTAGCCCAAAAAATGGGACAAGGAACTGGATTATGCTATTTCACCTAAACAACAGAAGGGGGTGCTAACTTCCATAGCTGCTGTATCTGTGACCTGTAGGTGTAGTTTACTGAGCAGAAAACCATGTTTAGGATTTACTTGACATCACAATGCCTTTTCAGTAAGAATCTGAGTAAATCATCTAATTGTTGGTGCTGCAACTCATTTTATCTGTCTCTTAAGATGTGCTGTGGTCATGTCCAGTTATTATTATTTGGGGAGGGAGTTATTAGTGATATTAATTTTGTTCTGCATCATTCTTTTGTCAACATAAAACACTTAAAACACTTAATTTTAAATTATCTGCCACATTTCTCAAGGTTAAGCACTGCCCAGCAAAAATGGAGTGCGTTCACCCTTACAATGACTCAAAAGGACATATAATACTGCAAGGATAGATGCCCATTTCCTATTATTCAACAGATTGAGGACCTTGCAAAAAAAAAAGCAAAGCAAAGCGTGCTGCTTATATACCTCCCCATAGGGCTTCAAGCACTCTCTGGGTGGTTTACAATGCAGGCTACACATTGGCCCACCAGCGAGCTGGGTACTCATTTTACTGACCTCGGAAGGATAGAAGGCTGAGTCAACCTTGAGCCGGCTATCTGGGATTGAACCCCAGGTCGTGAGCACAGTTTTGGCTGCAGTTCAGCAGTTTAACCACTGCACCACGAGGCAATTCTATGAACATATGAACACATAGAATATAGACAACAGTTTTGTCCAGATATATTTTCAGATGTTTGAAAGCTTTCTCTAGAAAATTATCTATAGATCTTGTTAATACTATCAATGTACTGTTTCTAGTATAATGTCCATTCTGTGCTCTTTCCAGTTCTTGTGTGTGTGTTATTCTTTATTCTCATCTTTGACATAATAAAATTAATAAAATCAAATCATCATGCATGGGTGTGAAAATAGGATAGGAAAAAAAGTTGACAGTCACTCTGTCACTCAAGAGCTTCTCCACCCAGCATTTGTGAATAAAATCCATCACTCAGCTACACTAATTAAACAACACTAGCATAATAAATTTCGTTCCACAGGAATTTCTTTTCCATTGGATGTTTCATATTATATACTTGAAACCCAAGATGCAGAATTCTCAAATAAATTATTTATTCAAAACAATGATTGCACAGTGCCTGTGGAGAGTACAGACATCCTGCTATTTTAATTCAGCAGGGTTTGCATTCTTTATTGCATTCAGGTGCCATGAGGAATGGCACAATACCAATAGCCCAAATCTTAACATGCTGCTTTACTAAACCTGTAATTGCTAGCATGCTGCATGTTTGCACAGTATTCCAAATTCAAACAAATTCAAATTGTCAGCCCATGGAAACTCATGGGAGGGAGCCAGTAAAACTGGAGAGCCTTACTGGGGTTGTTACAACTTGGAATTAAAAGTAGGGTGAAAACTGATGGATTAAACTTCCATAGAAACAAAGATGAAGCCACATTGCTGGCACAAAGCAGTAATAACTTGAAATGACTTTTACTAAAAGTGAAAGGGGAAAAAATCAAAGCGGGACTGTAGTTGAATATTTAAAATGCCAAAATCACTATAGAAGAATTACAGAACTTGAACACTGACAATGAAGAAATTGAAATAGTAGGTCTGTACACCTTGATTCAATTCTCAATCCAAATGGAGACTGCAGACAAAAAAAAATCAAAAGACTGAGACTCAGAAGGGCAGCAATGAAAGAACTAGAAAAGTTCCTTGAACCAAGTGTAAAGATGTGTTGCTGGAGATGAAGACTAAGGTCATCCACACAATTGCATTTCCAATCACCATGTATGGGTCTGAAAGCCAGATAGGAAAAAAAAACTGACAGTTCAAAATAATTTGTTTGAAATCTGGTGCAGCAGAAGACCTTTGCAAATACCTGGACTGCCAGGAAGACAAATATGTGGGTCCTAGATCAAATCGATCCTGAACTCTCTCTGAAGGCAAAAATATTGAAACTGAGGCTGTCCTACTTTGGACACATCTTGAGATGACCAGTTTCTCTCAAAAAGACGATAATGCTGGGAAAGGTAAAAGGCAACAGGAAAAGAGGAAGACCAAATACAAGATAGAATTACTCCCTAAAGGAACACACAGGCTTGAGTTTGCAAGATATGAGCAAAGTTGTTGAAGACATGACATTTTGGAGATAACTCATTCATGGAATCATCATACTGTAAATGAGGGGTAAGTTAAATGGGGTGTAACAACAATAACATAACTTGGAAGATAACATAAACAATGCACAGTATGTGTGTGCTAAAGCTTAACAAGGAAAAAAAGAACTAAAAGGAACAAGAATGCCATAGACATCTAAAGTTCTCTGATGTCATGGCCAAACCCTCATGCTCAGAAAAAAAAAGGATAAGCAGTCTTAGGAAACTGCTGGAATTCACCGGTTCATATATATGCAAGCATCTCCACTCATTCTCATCTGATGTCAGGACTCACTTGTTAGTGCAAATGTGTTTTGCACATTGACATACCAAAAAGTCCAAAGTGAGGGCATGACAAGTACAGTAGAGATGATGGGGACAGGCAATTGGGCCTGTCGTGTAATTTGGAGCATAGCACAAAGTGCCTTGTGCCCACTTCCACAACCAGCTGGCTCAGAAACAGTTCTGTCACCTCTTCTAACCCATGCCAAGCCCACCTCTGTGACATTACAAGAATTCATTCCTCGGAAATCACTAGGGGCCACCCCCAGTCTCACATTTGGCCCTTGAATCTCAGCGAATGGGGTGCTATTGACTCATCACCCCTATGGCAAAGAGGACATAAGGACACAGAGGAAATAAGGAGAATGGACTGGCCCTTTAAGTATCTCAAATTCACCAGCAACTGAGATGGAGCATAAGAGAGATGAGTACAAATGTAATGAAGTGGGTAGAATGTCAGACTTAACTATGGAAATTTACCTAGACCGCTTGAACATCTGACAGATCTTGAAAACCTGTTAGGGTTGCTTTAAGTCAGAGGCAACTTGACACCTCCAGCCCTCGTTGGAGCAAACAGCAGTCTGTCCTTCTCCTCAGCTAGAAAATTGTTTACTTCAGTGGTCTCCAACCTTTGGACTACATCATCCATGATTGGTCATAGTGACTCATGCTGTTGGGAGCTGTGTCAAACAACATTTGAGGACTCAGGTCGGTTAGCAGTGGTTTAGTTGGTAAGAGCAGCCTGTGGTCTGAAATGGTGGGGTGAAATGCTCTCCTGTTCAGACCACAGGTCATCAGTATTAGCTGAAATCATCTGGTCTTAGTAGTGTCCTTTAGCTAACAGCTTATTAAGTCAACCTGAAGAGTCCCAGAGTGAAGAGAGTTGCTAGGGGCAATTGATCTCACTAGAGTAACAAAACATGACCTGAGAGGTTCAGTCTTCACTCTTTAAAATAATCCCATAATTTGTGTGCACTGTGTGACTTCAGTCCTTGAATATTCGGGGCCAGGAATAATATGCACTAACCTACTTTGAATCAGAATCTAAAAAGAAAAAGTTGGTATTCATTGCTTCACAAGGAAAATGGAAAATATTCCAATCAAACACAGCCATTCCTATTTTTCTCCGGAGCTCATTATCCATGAAATTAAGTTTCATTTGTAACTAACAGGTCTTGCAAAACAGCTTGAAATGGGACTTTATTGCTGCTGCACTCAGTAGCATTTTGTCATCAATTTCTTCATATTTGCCCTGCATTTGTCCTTGGTTAAACGAAAGCCAAAATCTTTGGCAATTTACCACCTGCTGCACTGGCAGCTTAATGTACCATAGAGTGAAGGGAAAGATTTACTCATTCTGGAAAGAACTGCCTGTGGAGTACCAGCCATGCCCCAAAATGAGCCAGTAGAAATTAAAAAGAAAAGAGAAGATGTAGTTTTCATGGGCTGAGCTTGTGTTTAGGGCACATACAAAAAAATAAAAATAAAAATAAATCATACGGTTACAGAGATGTACAGAATATTGTCTCCATCTCTGTCTTTTTAAAACAATTGTTCAGAAGGGAGAAATCAAATATCAACAATTTAAACATTTAAATCTATGCAAACTAAGGACATAGAACAATATAAAAGCCAGGACAGCTTGTAAATATATTGTTCTGATTTCGACGATTCTAAGTTTTTGGAATTTTCTTGGGTAACTTCTGTTACTGATTGTGGCTATTTAGAAGAAAACTGAGCTCTGAGAATAAAAAGCAGGCAGAACACCCCTTTCCCCTTTGCTGGGAGGACACTAATTGACAGTGGTCAGGATTAGAATACCAATAAGCTCTCTGTCTCTGAATGAAAGAGCCAATAATACCGCTAAGCAGGAACCCAACAACAAAAATAAATAGTTACTGTTTCAGACAATGTCCTTGTCCTTGCTCTGGTTCGAAGGAGAGAAACGAGGCACTGAAAGGCCTCACTGCATCCATTTAGATCCAAAGACACAATATTTGGATTCATCCAATAGCTCAAGGTACTATTTTGCACATGCATATCTGTCATTATGGCTCATACAAATACCTGTTTGCACCTATTTGCATAGAAACTAAACTACCACCCTACATATTGTTTAGCACACTGTGGTTTAAAAATAAATCAAAACGTAACTCAGCACAGATTGTGTGCCTTGTTCCTCTCCATAGTGGGAAGCTAAAAGAGTTCACATGAATTACAATGAGCCTTACATTTCTGTCTGAACATATTAGCCATGAAATGAAGTTTCACCACAGACTAATGAGTCTTAGAACATGACTTAGTATGAAACAGGACTGTTTATTTCAAATTCAAGGGTCTGTTGTTCTCACTTCCCCTGTTTCCCTGCATGTGTTACTGCTGAAAGATAATTTAATATTCATGTATTGGGACTTCATCATTTTTTTTTCTTTGACACTTTTTCTAATTATGCTCAAAAGAGCTTGCAAAACCAGTAAATAAGGAATCAATATATTAATTCCTAAAAACCTTCTTCAGGGTTCTCAGTCTATCTGTTTCATATATATATATATATAAAAGATAGACTGAGAACCCTGAAGAAGGTTTATATATATATATATATATATATATATATATATATATATATATATATATATATATATATACACACACACACACACACACACACACACACACACAAGCATACAATTAGAATAGCATGGGATTCACCTCCAGGGATAAGCCAGTAAGCCACACTGTCACCTTTGCATCCATTTCACTATCCTTATTGCCCTCTACAAACTGGAGGAGGAATATCTATGGCGGAGAGAGTCCATGTTGACCTCCTACTTGCTTTAGAAAGAGGCCAAGAAAAGTGTTACAGCCAGGGAGTGCAAACCAGAGGCAGTGTGTGGGTTACTGGTAGTGTTGTCCATCCACTCCCTTTGCTTTGTTTCGTTTCATGGACAGTGCGATTGGCTGAGTAGTGTAAGTGAGGTTGTTGCTGGGGTGAGGGGGAAGGTTATGAACTCTTTTAGGGAATATGGCTCTTGGGTGGATGTACTTTGGGCTGGATGATTGACCGCAGTTTAGGAAGTAGCAAAGAGGGACATGTAGAAGATGATTTCAAGGAAAGCAGAAGGGGTAGGATTTCAAATGAAGAAGAAAAAGACAGGAGCATTTGAGAGCAGAGTTCCATTCCCAATCTCTACCAGGTGCCGAGCGATTGCTTTGTGGTGTTCTGTAGTTTGGGATGCAAAGGTAGGGGAACTGACCTTTGAAAATTGCTGAGTAACAGAAGAAAGCAGTTGGAGATACAATGCAAGTCTGTAAAAACACAAGGAGGTGATAAGGTAGCAGAATATAAAACCAAAGATCAGGCTGATAAATTGTCGATTAATGCTCTTAATCTCTCTGTCAGTTTGTATGCTGATGATTGTGCTTTATAAATCTGCCTTGGGTCCTTCTGAGGAAAAAGGTGGGGTAAAACTATTTCAAGTAAGTAAGTAAGTAAGTAAGTAAGTAAGTAAGTAAGTAAGTAAGTAAGTAAGTAAGTAAGTAAGTAAGTAAGTAAGTAAGTAAGTAAGTAAGTAAGTAAGTAAGTAAGTAAAACTCAGATTACTGAGGCTAGACTCAATTCTGTTTTGACTAAATTGGAAGAGTGAGGGAACATGTGGGATTTTCGTTAAGTAAAACTGTTGATATGATTTTTACTAAGTAGTGTCTCAGCTAGAAATTCATTTGCAATTATATCAGTAGATAATTCAAATATTTTGGAGTTTTAATTTTCTGGAAGCAATCTTTGATAGCCAATCGACTTGGAAAGCTCATATAGATTCTGTTTTATGTAAATGTAAACCTATGCAGAATTTGTTAAAACATTATTTCTGGTACTATTTGAATAACTGATGCTCAGATTCTTTTGAAGTTGTAGTAAGACTCTGTTAGACACTTGATGGGTTATGGTTTTTTAGCCTATTCATCTGCTTCTTAAACCCTTTTGTGCTGATTTGATGTTCTTGGGACTAGAATTTCGTGAATAATTAATGTAGCCTTTGTTACTTCTTCCTGCTCTGTCCTGCAAGGAGCCACTGGTGAATGCTGTATGCAACCTGAGAAGGTGTTTTGTTTTGTTTTTTAATTCTTCTCTTACAAGATAAATTACATCATTTCTGGGATGGCCCTGAATTTGGCTTGTACAGTGTTTGCTGGGAATTTAGTCAATGAGAGAAACTGAAATGTTTCATGTTAATTGCCTGCTGGAAAAGTTTCCCATAACTGACAGTTTTGCTCTAAAAACACCTGTTGGTTCTTGCTATGGTTGGTTATGGACTGCTCCTATTGTAGCTATGTTGCTTAAGACTGAGTCCTGCTATCCGAACTTTTTCAGATTCAAAGGAGATTGTTTTTAATATTGTTTTTTCCTGGTGGAATGAGTGTTGAATGATTTTTCCAGGATGATTTGAATGGTAAAGTAGGTACAAGCTCTTTAATTCCTGTTTTTAGAATTTACAAACAAATTGGTTTGTCTTATAGGCTTCGATAACATTGGGAAACCTAATAGCCTTTTTAAAAAAGCTCTGGAAGGGCTTGTGAAAGGATGAAAAACCTCACAAAGTTATATAAAAAAAATCCTGACTGTTTCTGGGCTGATGGCTCACCATGCTGGAGGACCAGTGGCTAAGAATGCAGTCATTTATGAGGTCTGGTCTGTACATTCACTAGGTATCCAAGTTTAGTTTGATTGATTCGCAGCCCATACTGGAGTTAAACACACTGAAGTAGCAGGTTTATGTGCAAAACAGGCTCTATTGCATCCTGTTGTTGAGTTTTTTACCTTTGTCTCAGGAAGAAGCAAAATGGGATCTTCAGTGGGAATGATGTGTAAATGGTTATCCTGATATCTATCTTTTTTGGGGGGGTGGGAACTGCCTATATTTTTCCCATTTTGCCTTGAATTGAGGGATTTTCAAATATTTCACTAAGCTCAGCAAGTTTACTTTTTGAGGTGCAGCCTGTTTATTGTGCTGCTTGGAGCAATATTTCTGCTATTGGCTGTATGGATATAGATCTTTGTGATATTTGTGGGATGTGGAAGATCGTAGGTCACATTACCTGTGAAGTAGCCAGAACATAGAGTACCCCCCTCTGTCTTTTCTGAATAGTAAGAGATCTGTGGCTAGAAATGTTCTAGCTATTCTTTTCAGCCAAGCTGTATGGAATCCAGTCTTATCTGCATTATGTTTTTTTTTCATGGAACTGTTGGTTCATTTTTTCAGTTGGTTGGTGGTAATAATATGGGATTTTTGTTGGTTCATTCATTTTCTTTCTTTCTTTCTTTCTTTCTTTCTTTCTTTCTTTCTTTCTTTCTTTCTTTCTTTCTTTCTTTCTTTCAGTGTTTGTAGGTGGTAGTAATAATTTTTTGCTCTTATTCACCATTAAACATCATTGTAATCATCAATAGAACCCTAGAAAATCAGGATGTTAAATTGTGCAAGGAGCTAGATAAGTAGATCAGGCCGTTCATTGCAAATGGTCATCCCTCAGTGTGGCCATGATTGTGACAGAGGCAAGGAGGCCAAAACCAGGGATGCTATGGTGCTCTTTTTGTCTAATGTTGTTGGCTTTCCCTGGGTGAATAATGCTTGAATAGGGCTACAACATCCAGCAAAAAGTAAGGAGAAAATACTAGTATACATTGTAAGAATATAGTCACAGAATACAGACTCTTCTGCCTGGAACTGTTATCCACTGCCAGCTTTTCTGTCATTGAGGCTTCTCTTTCTACACTTTATCCCACAAACCATCCACAGGCCTAGCCTCTCTGCCATGTTTATTTACTCAATGTTGTGTAGAACAGAATTTCGTAGGGGCAAGAAAAGACAACAAACCACACTGCTGCCTTTGAGACCTTTGCTCCAGGTTTCTTATATTACTTTTCTCTCATCATCTTTATTTTTTTTTAAAAAAAACAGAAAATAAAAACAAAAGACGAAGGAATTTTTCTCATAACACTTTCTCCCCTGCAGAGTTTAGGAGAAGGTTCTCTCTTTCAGACTTTTTGAGCTGTATGCCACATGGCAAGTCTTTGGCCAGATGATCAAAAGGATGAAAATGTACTAGAAAAAGATATTCTTTTGAAATACAGTGTAAGTTTTGGACAAATTTGCACACTCTTCCACTTCTCTCCTATATCAGAAGTCATAATTACCAGCTGAAGAACTGTTTGCAGTCAAGAAGAAAACAAATCAAACTACAATGACAAAGAACCAAAGGTGTCTGATTTGCATTTCTATGTAGTGTTTACATAAGTATTTGCAACCTGGGGTTCAAATAAACTGCTGAAAACAATAGTACTTCATAATCTGTGGAAAAGTCTAGCTGTGCATAAATGGCCTTCAAAATTCTCCACACATTCATGGAAGGAGAAATAGAGGAGGCTATTTCATTGGTTTTCTTCAAGGGAAATTCTCCAACAATGGAGGTGAGGTGTGGTTCACCGCTCTCAGTGCATGTAATATAGCTTTTTTCTCTCTCAAAGGATATTTTTCCCTTGCTTCTCTGTTTTTGTTTGTTTGTCCTGTGCTTTAAGTAGCCACAACAACAAATATGTTGGTAGCCTGCCTACCATTTTGCTTCTTCCTTAATGTCTCCACCATTGTGATGGTGGAACTAGGAAGAAAGTACTCCTCCACTCTCCTGGACAGTAAGGAAAAGTACATATCAGAATTTTGCAGTAATGTGTGTTGTTATTCAACAGGGCTCATCACTTTCTCTAAGAATTTCCAAATGTTACATTCTTGAGGGCTCAACAGTAGATAGATGTATCTGCATCTGCTGCAGATACTTACAAAAAAAAATCTTTTGCTGTAAATCTGAGGGAAGGCGGTGTTGTGTCCAGCTCAAGGAAAAGGGTGAAGCTAGTGCTTTACTACACTTTGCCTTTTTATGTCTCACAAATTTCATGTCCCTATGTAAGAGGCTTGTGTATTTATTTTTGCCCCATTGTCAGGACCTTTTAGAATTTCTTTTGTTCCATTTTTGAGCTTAATATAACATTGAAGTTTGGGGAAAGGTAGTGTGTTGTTGTTGTTGTTTTTAATTAAATGTCTCATCATTTTCCTGGGCTGCCCACATGTCCTGACTTGGAAAAGCCCTATGGAGAAAATTATGTATGTTCTTGTGCCCTGGACTTCCAGCTGAAGTGTGGAATGCTTCAGGAGGGGAACTATTGCCTGCTAGTGACATAATTGTACAATAATGAAAATACTTAACAAACATATGCCTCAGCCACCTCTTAAGAAAGGTAGGTACAAAAATCCAGCTTTCCACCCATATTATCAAGATAATCAGAATAATCAGGAAATAGTTGAAGACTTCTTCACAAGGAAGGCTGGCCTTAGCATGAAGGGGAATGAGGTAGAGACTTAAGTTAGCAGATTTTGTGTCTGAGGAGAGGGCAGCAATTTGTAATGTTATTTGTCACTCATCTTTTATAGCTAGGGATAGGGAGAGATGTTTGCAGCACCACAAGGAATTTGCCTTCTGCCTCATGTTTCAAAAGAAGTTCGTTGAGGCTTTGTGGTTTTACTTGCAGCGCTACCACGTCCCATCTTACCTCACCCCTAATTGTTCTTTGCTCAGCTAAGTTATCTCAGTTTGTTTACAATTTAACTTAGATAAAAATATTGTATTTTATTATTCTACTATAAGAGAAATAAAATCCAAACAAGGCAGGTCTTTTTTTATCATTTTGTATTTTTAGCTGATAGGTGTGCTTATGCATAGAGACAGCAGGCCCAGCCGATAGGCATGAGCACGCGCAGAGATAGCTGGCCCAGCTCCTGAAAGAGGAGGTGGTGGCAAGACTAGGTAGGGAGGCGATGGGGGGGGGAGCAGGAAGGGAAGGGTCATAAGATTTCCTCCCCCAAGGCATGGACTGGAAAAAATGAACCACAAGCTAGTTCATTTTTCTGTCTCTTGGGGGTAGATTTTAAATAGCATGGGACACTGTGGCAATCTCCTCTGAAGCCCCTATTCCCCAGGCCTTCACAAGGTTCTCGCTCTTCTTTCTTCGCTGCCACCAGGTATTGCTGCTTCAATACCATTTACTCAAGGAGACATGTGTACTTTTGAAACTTAACTCATTTAATAGGTCAGGGAAGTTAACATCTGATTAATATACAATAGGTTAATCACAGGTTGCTAATCACTTGAATCTGAATCAATTATAGTTTAACTTTAAAGCTCTATCAACTCTCTGTTCCATTCAGCGTCCTTACAGATCTCTCACTCACTCTTAGTTCACTCTTAAGTTTCACACAGTCTCTCACTACCAGAATCTCTTTCACTCACAGAATCTACTTTCATACTCCTTACACCAGCCTTTATATCCAGCCCCCTCCCCCCTTGGCACTGCCTTCGGTCCACTCATTGGCTCCTTCTCCACTGCTCAGCTGTGATGGACAGGTGATGGCAGGGCTGTTCGCTACAGACACAGGCCTTAATTCATCTTTATTGGATTTTGTCTGGGAAAAGATATAGGATTGTTACTTTTCAAATCAATTCCTGCCCCATGAAAATACATAAAATCTAGTACATCAATGGCATTTAAACCCTACTAACTTATCCAGATTTGACAACACACAGCCAGCAATATGCTGGAAAGTTACGGTCAGTATAGCTTATTTATTCTGCTAGGGTTGAAATGTCCCACTCTAGTACTTATTGGAATATGTTGTACTTATTGGAATATGCCTAATATGAGATAATTAGGCAGACCATGGACAATGTTTTGCTTCTGTCAGTAGTTGCTTATCCTCTTAGTTCTCTTATATTCATATACAGATTCTAGGTGGGTAGTGTTTTATCCTAGTTCCATCTTGAGCTAAAGGAGAATGTGCACAGTAATTGTTGCTATCTAGTTACATCTTGTATTGCATATTTTTGTACTATAGTGTACATTTTTAAAATGCACCCCATTTCTTGGTAGTTGTTATGCAGCTGATATGATTAATTTCCATGTGTCCAGCCAATATTGTATTTTTTTTTTTAAAAAAAAGAGATCATGGTGGTGTGAGTTTGAAGCTGAAGTACCCTAATTTTTCCCTACTTAAACTGTTTCTTTCTATGTCACAGTCTTCCGCCAAGTTGTCTTTCATCAGTTTTATATTCAAAGCCTTTTTATTCTTTGGATCCCTGGTTACTCTGTGTCAATTTGCTCTCTTGGGTTTGCTTTCCACCTTATTTTACTTTGAAGTTATTTCTTTGATTTCCTTCCTCTAGGGAAGAAATTTTATGTGTGATCATATCCCTATCAATTAGAATTTTAAACATCTAATTCACTAAATCTTTTCAACCCCCTTGACAACAAAGAAGAGGCTGGAGGAACTCTTGGAGCACAGGATTTAAGAAGTTCCTCCTCAAGGCTAGAAGCACTTAAATTTTATAGAGCAAGTCTCCTTGCCCTACCACTTATCTTTTCGACACCTGGAAAGGTTGCTGTTCTAAATGGGAATCTCTTGCACTTCCATCTCTTCCAAAGCTTGGAGATAAAGAATTGCAATGCATTAATTTTCTAGATAATGGTTTAACAAAGTTACACATCAAATGCAACAAGTGTAGCAAATATAACAAACAAGGTTACTTCATTGCTGTAACAAGTACTATTTTCTAGTTACTTTTAAAAATAAAGATACATTTTGACAGGATTTTTAAAATATTTTTGACAGTGATTTTTTAGGTTTACAGGTTATTTTATAAACCATAAGGGTTAAAAAGAGAACACCAATGAAGGTTTTAACATAGCTATAAAGAATTACAATTACTTTAACTTTCTAAACACTGCAATGAGCAAATGAAGAAAATTACTTTTAAAAGTAACTTGTCAAGCTCTGAGCTCTCTCTATCAGGATGGACAATTACTGAAGTATAATTTGAAGATGAACTGAATTACTTTCTTTTCCCTTTTAAGTTGCATTTACACTGACAAGATCAATTAATTATCTATGATAGTATCCTTGGGTATCTTAGAATGCAGTATTTATACCTGTTTCCTCTATCCTGATCTTCTAATAACTCACATCTTGTACAATCAATGATCTATTTACACCCACTTTCTAGTTCACACCTCTTTAATTATCTCCCCCATAAACCCAACTCATTAGAGTTATATTAAGATATAATATATTTTAATGACAATACTGGATACTCCATCAAGGGTTCCTCAGACAAACATAAAAATACATACATGACTATTTCATAGGATATTGTTCCATAAAGCTGAGGAAGAGGTTGTGTTGGATTACTACAGTGGCATGTGCTACGTAGGGCTTAAAACTGTTTGGAAACTGCAGCTGGTTCAAAATGCAGTAGTATCTAATCTGGTATCCTATTATCTGGTGGGCTGAGACTAATAGCAAGGTCTTGGCAGTCTGAGGTCACCAAAGGAAATAGACAGAACAGGCAGGAGGGAGTACAGAAGCGGTGTCAAGAGACCAAGCCGGGGGTTCTGAGCTTGAGACTCAGGTAAACCATGTGATGGAAATCTAAAGCTATAGTCTTATAACAATCCAGAGCCAAGACAGTTCAACTGTAACAGCAAGCAGAAAGGCAGACACGAAGACAGGGGTCTCAAACATGCAGCACAGGGGTCATTTGCGGCCCACTGGATGATGGTTTGTGGCCCCTGCTTTGCCTGCCCCCCCCCCGGAAGCACCCACGCATCCTCTGCTGTCAAAAGTTTAAAAAATGCCTCGCCTCGCTCGCCGGCTCTCTCCCATGACAGCGCCTGTTAGCTGGCAGGCTGCAGTTTCAGATGGAGGGTGCAAGAGGGGCTGTCTTGGAGGAGAGCTGGCGAGTGAGGCATGCTGCCGGCCCTTTTCCACCGAGCACTGAGCCACCGCCGTACGATGCCTGAGAGTAGAACCCATCCTCGAAGAGCATCTCCAAGCTGCCAACAGCAGCTGCCGCCACCGCCGCCTCTTCCAGGGAAGCGGCTCTCTAGCTCTCTTCCTCTCTCGGCACCCCCCAGCACCAGTCCGGCCAGTGGCTGCCTCAGCGCCATCCTCCTCCTCCTCCTCCTCCTCTTGCTTCAGCTGCCTCAACTCTGGAGGCTGCCTGGGCTCGCCTCGCAAAGTTTGCTCCTCTGTCGTGGTGGGGGTAGCTGCTGCTGCTGAGTACACCTTTTTTTGAGGTGTGCCCTCAGAGGAAGGTTGCCAGACCTTCGTGTGTGTGTGTGCGTGCACCTGTGGGCCCCCCACCCTGTTCTGTTTAATTTTGTGAGTACTGATGGGGGCTTTTCTCCTTTGGCAAGGCGATTCTGTGAGGGTTTTTATAAATTTATGTCATGTTCTCCTCCCCCCCTCCAGCTAGGCAGTCCCTCGCTTCTCCACTTCTTCGTCCTCCTGTTGCTGCTGCTGCTGGTAGTGAAGAAGGAGCCAGAGGGGGTCATGCCTGGTGACGAGGGCTTGTGCACCCCTCCTCCTCGGAGCCCCAGCTGGGCTAAGGAAATTCCTGGCGGTTTCCTCGGGCTCTTGCTCCGCTTAGCGGAAATTCTGATGCAGCCCAGCCTCACCCAGACTCTGCCTTCAGTGGCCCCCAGGTAAATTGAGTTTGAGACCCCTGAAGAGATGTGATCTAACTAGTCCAAAAGTCTAGCTGCTGCTTGAGCCCCATCCAGAAATCAGGTGGAGGCGTTTCCCTAGGTTGAGGAACCAAGCTGCAGGATTGGGGACATCGCTTTCTGTGTTGGGAAGAACTTTTCCTCAGCAAGACCACCTACTGTTGAAGAAGCTTCTTCTCACATGGAATCATCTGCAGTTGAGTGCTTCACTTGGGGCTCTCAGCCAACTTTGTGCTTTTAGTGTGCAACATTCTTGTCAGATAGGAAGTGGTCCAGACTCTTCTTTCAACTCTGATGCAGAACAGCTTCCACCTAGGGGTTTGGCCTCATGAGGGTCTAGGATCTACAAGGCCCATTAGCTCAACATCAACTTAGGTTTATTGGAGTTCGATTCATCATTACTGAACAACTTTAGCAAGGTCATGACACCTAGGGATGGTATTTTTTGGAGCGTATCATTTATTTGCTACCTTTGTTCAAAGACTGTATATATGTTTAACATGTATGATTTAAAACAATGGTCACCAATATCAGAGTGCAGATGCAGATCAGTTTATTCTTGTAAGCGGTGATCTACCCAACCAGCACTTTGCTGGAATGTTGCTGGCAGAGTTGTTTTCTTTAGCAAGTTGTACCTTATTTCTAGTCTGAATATCCACCACAATGCAAGCGCTATGCATGCAA
The DNA here is from genome assembly GCF_051106095.1 of Pogona vitticeps. Classification (NCBI taxonomy): domain Eukaryota; kingdom Metazoa; phylum Chordata; class Lepidosauria; order Squamata; family Agamidae; genus Pogona; species Pogona vitticeps. The sequence continues at coordinate 42,088,767 of NC_135785.1, forward strand.
TATTCTATTTGGTAGCCAGAGTGATCATTGCAGAATGGAAAGTGAGTGCTTCACATCAGCAGCAGATGTATTTCAAGTCATCAAAAAGGAAAAGGAAAAAAAAGAGGGGGAGAACTATCTAGCACAATAAAACATTGACTTTTTTATTTTATTTTTAATTTTTGCAATTCTATAAAAAATTCAGTTAACACTTTGGCTCAAGCCCATACATCATTTTTTTTTTTTGTAGCCTGAAGCCAATCTTTTTTAAAGCCAAGATTGTCTAAGCAAGGATTTATAATGAAAAGATTGACACACCCCTTGAACGTAACACTGCCAGTGGAGGCTGCTGTTTAGAGAAATAAAAATAGCATTGTATGGGACAATCTGTGTTAATTACTCTTAAACCTGTTAGCATATTATCCCTGGCAAAGCACTGAAAATTCTTGGCTTCTGTAAAACAATAATGGTATTTCAGGGTTCTCTCTCCTTCTGGGGAGGTGTGTATGTGTGTTTTAAGGGAAAGGAATAGAAATTAAACACAGAAAAGATTAGACACTATAATGATTTCATGGTTTTAAATCCCCTTGCAAGAAACAACCTAATTAAATTTCTGACATCATCAGTTTTGTTAGTAAATAGTAACCATGGATGCTGAGGAGACTTGCATCTGATTTACATCCTGCATAGAGTTTCAGGGCTGGAGACATTAGAGCCTAGGAACAAAAGGGACAGGATGGGGCAGATTTTTCTCAGTCAAACAAATATGGGTACCATTAAGGATATTTGTAATTCAGGTTCTGTGTTGAGCATATACTGCTTTAGCCACAGTAAATGCCACATGGGAAAATGCGGTCAGGAAAAAGGGGGGGAGCAAAAGAAACATAGTAATACAAGTATCACAACAATGAACAGAGCATTTTGTATATTCAGCAGTATTTAAAGTGTGTCTCCTTCAGGCCTGGTGTGATTTATGACATTAATACTCCCAACAAAATATTGGTAAGAACACAAGCCAGCTGTATGCACACTGTACACCTGTTGGGAAGTGTAGTGGGGGAAAGCATTTCTAGATATTTGGTTTACTGCAAAGAGCAAGGCAGGGTTAGGATTAGCATGCAGGTGGCAAATGCAAAGAGATGAGAAACAGAATTCCTTGTATTTGTCAAGGCAATACCCCAGACCATTTTCTGTACTTCATTCACTTCTGCTAATGTGTTTTTACTTTATTTTTTTCTTCATCTGACATGTTAATGCATATTATTTCACCCATAGATAAACTGTGAAAAATTAATGCTGGAAAGGAAAAATATAGAAATAAAACCACAACATCAAATATTTATTTATTTATTTGATTTGATTTGATTTATATCCCGCCCATCTGGTCTGGTCGACCACTCTGGGCGGCTTACAATAAAATATACAATTAACCATAGAATATACAAAAAATACAATAAACCATAAAGATTTAACAAACAAACTATGGGACATACAATAATATAACAAAAAAGAAATAAGAAAAAAAGAAATTAAGTATTGACAGGAGGGAAGGTCTGAACGTACAATCATGTCTTTAGTTGGCTCTTAAAGGTGCCCAGCGTAGGGGCCGCACGAATTGCCGGAGGACATAATGCTTGCCCACACCAGTGTTACATGCCCTTCCAGGCATCATTGCTAACATGTCCAGTTAAGACTCTGGATTTAATGGTTTTGTGGACTCTGGCAAACTGGGTGCTTAATTTACAAATGTTGGAAGTATAGAAGGCTGGATCAACCTTGAGCTGGACACCTGAGCCTGATAAAATTGAATTCGGTTCATGAGTAGAGTCTTGGCTGCAGTACTGCAATTTAACGTCTGTGCCATGGGGCTCCTTTCCCATAAGAAGAAATAAGCAATTTTTAGAATGGAAACAAAAATTCCCCTAATCCCCAACATTACCCTTAACAATCATGTCCTCTTTGGAAGTAAAGTGTATTATTTATCTAATTAAAAATGTGGGCTACAGCAGTGGTCATATTTTAGTTAAACATGGAACTGCTTAATGCAGATACATAGAAAAGAGAAACTTTTATTTCATTTTTTAAATAAAGTTTCTCCCTTTTTAGTTAGTCTCAGCAAAGGATGAAAATGTAAGGAAAGCAGAAAAAGAAAAGTATAATATTCTATGTCTAAAGTCCCATACTTCTTAATATCACACTTACACACCACCTCCTCTTACACAAGAGATGTGGCTTTGTGTTTATGGAATGGAATTGCTTCTGTCATGGGTATTTACATTGTGCTGTAATTATTATACCATTCTTTGTGTGATAATTCCTAACATTTTTTTAAAACCAAGATGTAAAATCGATGTTCCCTTTAGCACTACTACACACTTAAACAAACAACACTTATGCAACAAAGGCTGAAATATTTTAAAAATCACAAGAACATTGGGGATCACATACAGTACTTTAAAAAAATACATTAAAGCCTATGTTGATCAATATGAAAATGCAAGCTTATTAAAATAAAATTAATGTGCTTTATGCTACATGAGATATTGTTTTACTTTACTGCTGTGAGGCTTAATTTATGTAGCATTGTTTGACACAGATATGAATTTCCTTCATCATTTTCGTTTTATAAACTCAGTTCGTGAGTCTTGAAATGTTAGCTTGCTACTGGTTTTCATGAAGTGGCTCTCTCCACATGAAAGCACATTGAGAAAACAAATGTTATATCATTAAAATATAGACACCTTTAGAATGTCAAAAACATGTCTGTAAATCAGGAATGATTGTTGTGGTTCCTAAGATTCAATAGGCCTACCCTAGTTGTAACTTACTACTGGATTTCAGCCATTGAGTCAAGATAGTGACAGGTCTCAGACATGCATTGCTGTTTAAGATAAATCTTCTAAGCAAAATGTAATATCCCATTGCCTTGCACTGCTTTCTCCCAACCCTGCCCGCTTCACAGGTGTTTGTGATGGGAACATGGAAGAGGGCCTTCTCTGTTGCTGCTCCCAGACTCTGGAACTCCCTCCCACAGGAAGCCAGGCTGGCCCCATCTTTGCTGTCTTTTAGCAAACAGGAGAAGACCTTTCCCTTCAGGCAAGCTTTCCCTTAGTGACTGAATGCCTTAGTAGGGTTTTCAGTGGATTGTTGTTCCTTAATGTTTTGAATGTTTTGGTGTTGCTTGTGGTTTTAGAATAGGATTTATTTGCTCCTTTGTAGTATTTGTTGCTTTAGCTTTAAACATTGTCTTTAAATAATGTAAGTTGCCTTGGGTCCTTTTTAGGAAGAAAAGTGGGATAAAATATTTTAAATCGATAAATAAAAACAAAAATGCCAGTTCTGTGCACCCCTATGCCTGGGTATGTGTGAAAGCTATGTACAAATGTCTTTTCAAAATTCCCCACACTTCAAGGAGAGAGGAACTTCAGAGACTATTTAACTCTACATATCCAAGAAGAATTCTCCAACACTTTTTCTAAAATGAGCCCCACTGTTAACACTGGCTGTGGCATACCTTTGCTCTTCTCCCCAGTGCCAATGGTTTTGGCACGGCCACTACATGTGGCAGCGATAGCTACTCTGCTGGCAGTCTTGTCATCGCTCTTATGCTTGCTCCACAACACCTTTGGTCTAAGATCTTTTCAGTGCATTGTCAAAGTGGTGGTAGGAGAGAACAGCCACATTCCAAAATGGTGGATCAAGACATAGTTCTGTACAGCAGCTTTCTATCTTTAGGAAAATAAGAAAAAGAAGAATCTCAGAATGTTTCTCAGGGGGACAAAAAACAGTTTTGTGAGAAATTCTGGCTTAATGTGTTTCTCATTGGGATACGGGCAGCCTAAAAATGATACAAATAAACAAAAATAAATAAGCAAATCCTTTCCCCATCTTTACAACTCAGCAGCTTCTCCAGCCCTTCCAAATGTTAATTTTCGAGGTGCCATTACCTATTGCATACACTTTACTTCTACTAAAGATGCTTTAAGTACAGCTCCTTAAGTACAGTACTCACCTGTTGAAGGTATGAGGGAGCACATTGTTGTGCCCAGGTTAGGGTTACAAGGTGAGCAACATGAAGCTCTCTGAAATTGCAAAATAAAACTCAAGAGCTTTTGATATCACAGAGGGAGGTCCTTGTAATGTACTTGTGACACCTCAGAGGAAAAGATATGGGGAGGTACAATTGGCTAACCTTTGGAAAATGGGCACCAGGAAACCTGGCTACGCAGGTCCAGAATCTTTTTTTTTTTTTTTTAATGGCTAACATGACAAGCAGCGGTTGTGTAGGGAGGGAACTTGTTTGAAGTGAGCAAATAGTAACAAAATGCACCCAGCAGCTGCCACCGTCGGGCACAGTGTTAATTGCAGCACATGATAGATGGAGAGTTTTTCCACACTAATATTGCTTCTGATGCTTTCCCCCCATATCCGGAACTCCTGCTGGCCTATCTACAAGAAGAGTCATGAATATCACACTAACATTCTAGTCTATGACCACCTTGAAATGGCAAAAAGGTGTAAATTCATGCACCCATCAACTCTCTCCTCAGTCCACTGGAGTGCCATTGTTGCTGTCCTTCCGCAAGCAGGCAAAAACCTTTCTCTTCAGGCAGGCTTGCCCTTAATAACTGGTGGTCTGAGAGTGGTATTTAAATGAATGGTTGTGTTCTGTTGTTTTAAATGTGTTTTAGTATTGAATTTATTACTGTTTTTAATGTAATACTTGTTTATTTAAAATATTTGTATACCTCCTGTTTTTAGTTTCTACATATTGTCTTTTTAATGACATAAGCCGCCTTGGGTTGTTTTTGAGAAAGGTGGGATAAAATATTTTAAATAAATAAGTATTGTGCCTGTGTAACAAGTATCATTTTATGATGAGCCCTAGACCCTGCCCAGAATGGATGGAGGTACATGCTCAAGCTTGAAGCAGTTCTATGTAAAAAAATCAAACTTCTCCCCCTTCTCCAGGATTCTTCACCCTGAGAATTGTCTCCTAATCTGGAAACCCAGAGAAACAGAGAAATTCCTTGAGCTGGTGTCCTAATGTTTTGGAGGCCGTGAAGCAAGTGCTGTGATGTAGCTTTTCTTTCGACTTCCAAAAGTTTTATCTTCCCATGAAAAAAGTCCTCTATTTTTCTGGCTTATTTTTAGGGCAGACACATATGCACAACTATAAGTCACAGCAGATTAAAATGTCTGAAACTCGCTGACAGCAAAATCCTGTGCGTGTCTGTTCAGAACGTAGTTCCACTGAGTTTAATGGGATTTACTCCCACATAAACATGTTAAATCAATTTTAGTTGTGATAAACACAGAAAATGAGCACACATTCCCCTCTTTTCCAGTAATCTGTTTCTAAATAAAGGAAAGCTAGACTCAGAACATTTTAGAAGCCTATTTGGGAGACTGGAAATATTTCTCCACTCAATATTGTGTTACTCAATAGGAACACAAATCTAAAACTAAACATGTTCCAGGGATATAAACCTTGTTCCTAGAAACAGGTACCATGAGTGAGCCTTAGCAGAGCTTAAGAGTAATCAGAATTATAGAACAATTGAGTTGGAAGGGGCCTATAAGACCATCAAGTCCAACCCCTTGGTCAATGCAGGAATCCAAATCAAAGCAGACCTGATAGATGGTTGTCCAATTCTCTCTTGAATCCCTTACCACCTCATGACGTAATTGGTTCCATTGTCGCTCTAACAATCAAGAAGTTTTTCCTTATATTCAGTTTAAATCTGGTTTCCTGAAATTTGAGCCCATTATTACGGGCCCAGCACACTGGGGAGGATCGAGAACAGATCCTGCACTTCCTCTGTATTACAGGCTTTCAAGTACTAGAAAAGTGCTACCTTATTTTCCCTCAGTCTTCTTTTCACAAAGCTAAACATCCCCAGTGTTTTTCAGCCTTTCCTTATATGGTGCGGTTTCCAGGTGCTTGATCATCCTTGTTGCCTTCCTCTAAACTTGCTGGCATTTTTCTTAAAGTCAGGCCTAACTACTGCTCAATAGAGGGGGGACTAATACCTCAAGTGAATTGAAGACAGTACTTCTGTTAGTGCAGCCTATAATAGCATTTGCCTTTTCTGCACCCACACCACTTTGTAAATTCATTAGATTGCAATTGTAACTTAACAAAGTCAGAGTAATTATAACTTTTTAGATCCAGTTATAGCTTCAAGGGTGTGGTCTAATTAAATGATGGAGGAGAATGTCAATGTGTTATGGCACTGAGGAGGTGAAAAGGTGGTGTGTATTGTACCATAGACCAGCAGTCTGCACCATTCAGATAATCGGTCCTGCATAACTAAAGAGTAATTATTTTAGTCACATCTGAGAAATGGGAAAATTGACTGTTACTTTAAACTCTAACTGAAATAATAGTTAACTATGTGGGGGTTTGGAGCGTTAATTGAAACTATTTTCATTTAAAAGTAACTTTCTAAGCTCTGAGCTCTAATGCCAACTAAACCTTATGTTTTGTTCATCTGTTCCATATCCTTTTTGTTGTACAACAGTGCAGAGTACCTAGTCAAATTGTGTGTTATTTCAGTGGCATATGGTACTTTATTGTGGTGATAGCAGGGATCAATCATGTGCTCAATGATCTCTCTTCACTCTTACAGACTTTTATCTCACTTTTTGTCAGACTTACTTTCCACCTTTAATGCCCAATTTTGTCTCATTTCAAGCAAGACAGAGACCAAAAAGCTTGGTGTCATCTCTCCACAGCCTGTCATCCAACAACATGGGGCTTCTTCCGTTTTTGGCTTCATATTTGAGTGCAAAGCATGAGCGCATATATTCATCCATGACTGTAATAACTTTAGTCATCTGCTGTATCACCCTTTACCCCATTTTGGCCTGACTGTTGTATAAACTGAGGCAAACAAATTCCAGATGCATTAATGTGGTTTTCTATTCTAGTGGTGTCATTTCTTTGTTTGGCTTATTTGTGATGGGGAAATAATGTCTTTGGCAGGATAAGTGAAAGTAAAAAAGAAAAAGAGTGAGGAGAATGTGCTTAGATAAGGACTAGATTTATCGCAGGTAGACTATTCAAATTCTTGGCCTTGGATAAAGAATCAGCCATCTTTTTTAGTTAAGAGGAAATGAAATTTAACAGCATATATGAGTCATCCTTTTAAAGGATATCAACTTTCTTTCTACTGCCAGGAAAAAGAAATGGCTAGCTGTATAGCAGTTTCCTTGTGTTCACAAAGTGAAGTCATATTAATAAATTCTGTCAAGGAAAGAGACAAGTGGGCAATGAGAACTGCTGGGCAACTGAACAGAAATTGAAATGTCCGTGTATAGGCAGTACGAGAAATACATTATTCTTTTTTTCAAATGAAAGAGAAAATGTTGCACATGTTTTACTTCATATTTACCATTGCAAGAAATAATTCCTCTTGTTTTAGGGACAATAATGAAATAGTGTCAGATAAAACCAGAGCTATACCATGCTATGGATTCCCTGTGTGGTGTAGTGAATAGACTAGGACTTTGGAGAACAGCGTTCAAATCCCCACTTGGACATGGAAACTCCCTTGGGGAGTGGAAGTGGTAAAACCACTCCTTAAATATCTCACTAACTTTGAAAGCCCCATTAGTGTTACTATAATTTGGTTCTGACTTTATGGCGTGGAATACATGCCATGCTATTTTGTAAAAAAATGTATTTGGGTAGAACAGGGACTTTTACCAGGTATCACTTGTTATACCCTGAAATTCCTTCATCTACACCACTGGTTCTTAACCTTTGTTACTCAGATGCTTTTGGACCGCAACTCCCAGAAGTCTTCACCATCAGCTCTGCTGGCTGAAGTTTCTGGGAGTTGCAGTTCAAAAACACCCAAGTAACAAAGGTTAAGAAAAACTAAACACAACTATTAAACATGAAAGAGCTATGCTTTCATCCAACAACCCCGTTTGCTGTCCCTCCAGACTTCGGCCCCAAACACTTAGCTAGGAAAAGTAACAAGATATAAAGATTAGCAACTGGGTTCTTATTCTACACAGTTCTATATAATTCTAGACATATGCACAGGCTAGCAATAGGATCTTTTACACCACTGAGATGGAAAAGAATGGCTTGAACCAGAGGATAAGCTGACAATTAACCTTTCAAGAGGTTTTATTAGTAGTATTATTTGGAGACTGGATGTTTTCTTTCTCTCACACTAACAGAAGCAGTTTTATATGGTTTTATTAAAAGGGGGTGGACAAATAGCAGCTCATGACAAATTTCTTCCCTATTATTCACAGATGTGATATCGTGCTAATAAAGGGCTTAAGGGAAAAACTTGAAAAGATGGAGATGCAGCTGTAACTTTCTTTAGCCAAGTTTAAGTAGAAGGCTTCTTACAACATACCTGTCTCTCCTTCAGTTTATTGCAGTTCTATTAGAAAATCAAGATTTCTTTCTATTTCGTCTGAGTACTAGCAGGTAGTAATGTAGAAATATAATTGTTTATAATGATATAATAAGTTGTCTAATTGATGCATATTGAGACATTTTAGCAAATAACTTTGACTTTTCAATCACACTAAGTTTTCATGGCAAATTATATACTGTACACTGCAGACAAATATTATTCTGCACCAATAATAAATTCTTGGTCTGCACCTATGACCTCTGTAAAAGAGTTGACCTTCTGACTAACACAGCAGAGGAGGAAAGATAAACAACTGGTACTGTATAGTTAAGACAAACCCAGGATGCATCATGTGATGGAATGGCATTAAGTAAACCATCCCATGGTAACAAGAGCTATTTGAAAATCCAGTAGCATCACTTACAGTACAGCAGGCAATTAGTTTTAATTAAACTCAAATTCTGACACCTAGTTCAGAAATCCTTCTTTTTCAGTGTCCAGTTAAACAAAACTTAGATTATTCTGTTATAAGAGAGAAGCAATAACAAATTTTCACAATTCTATCAAAACCATTGTGGTAACTCATAAACTGACTTTGAAATCCATTTGATATAAGGATTAACTAGGTTACAATACACACTATCCCAAATAATTATTTAAGAAAATAATGACAACCATTATCTCACTAGAAGAACATGAAGATGGTTTGTGACTAGGAGTGGAATCAATGTGCGGCAAAAATTCGATTGTGAATGATCTCAACCAGTCTGAAAAATTGGGTTGCCAAATGTTATTCCTCACATATTATGGTTGATTTAAGGCCATGTTATAAACATGAGGGTTGACATTACTGCCAGATTTGTTGTAGTGGAGAAAACACTATTTTTCTTTAAAATGAAGTGTGCGTATCCTACACCCCTTGTTACAAGAAGAATAGTACTAAAGGCCTCCTAGAAGTAGAGACACATGAGGAAGCCACATTTTGTTTAAAGGTAAAGCAACAGTTTTTCTGCCACTACAGCAGATTCAATGGTAGTCTCTGGTAGGCTTGGGGACCCAATCTTTTTAAAGTAGTAATACAACCCAATAGGACAAGGTATGCTTTGAATGCATTTATTCCCATAAATAATCACTAGCATGTCCAGGCAAGAAAGCACTGACAGAATTGATAAATCTGAGCTATATGGATGGAAATATTTTTATATGTACCTAAGGCCACGGTCACACTAAGAAAATGCTTTCCAGTTCTCCCCCTTCGATTTCACAATTAAAATTTGCAGTCACATGATGCACAGCCATTAGCAAATCATTTATCCAACAAGTGTGCTAACGGCAGAGGTTTCTAATTTTTGCAGATCCTTTTAAAAAGTTGCATTGCTGTGTGTGTGTGAATGATTTTATCACACCTTTTTTGAACCACTGTCACCATGCATATGCTTTTAAAATGTTTTAAAATATTTTAAAAATTATGTGGCATTTGTGTCAATGCACTGGTTAATTTCTGTCAAATGATCTTAACAAGCTGCTCTAGGAGCTTATTGAATAGGAAGGAAATGACTCAGTAACCCCAAAACATACTGAGATGAACATCCTGGAATACATACCACATAACCTCATAGCATGACAGGAATGCCATTAAAAGTTGCATAACCACAGGGGGACATTTGGCTGGTGTCACCACAGCCTAAGTTCACATGTACTAATACTTTATAGAGTTATGTCATTTCAGGCAGACTTTCTTCAATGCAAGAGAAGAAACTGATTATTCATCATTTTTCCTATATTCATTGTCAGTATCAATAATTCAATTCAGCATGTGGATATTTCTGTTTCTCTATGTTCACATGGCTCTATTCTGTTCCTCTTTCTTTCATTGACCTAATTACCAGCATAGAGGTGTCACAGTCTATGATATCCCAGGCAGTCCCACACCAGGGTCAAGGGGACCAGGACCCAGTCCACCATGCAGAGTATCAAGTCCCACAGCACTCACTGTGCAGTTGATCATGACTAAGCAGAGGCAGGAACACAAGCCTGAGAACACAGAGCAGGAACCAAGGCAGAAGCAGACCTAGGAAGAGCAAAGGAGCAAGCAGAGCATAGGCAAAAGGCCTTTGTAACTGAGACATGTTCTGGGAGGGAGAACCACTCCTTAAATATGCCTTCCCTCCAGGCCTCCAGGTGAGCCTCATGAGTGGCCCAGCAGCTGCTACATAGACCACGACCTGATCCTGAAAACACCAGGCCACTCCTGGCTCAGGTTGGCCCTGATCCTCCAGCTCCCAGGGTGGTGCAGGTCAGATCCTGACAAGACGAACAAGTGAACATGGCTTGTTGAACAATGCATGTTTATTTTTCCTTTGAATCTTACAGGGAAAGTGAAGGAACTTCAGGTTTCTTTGGAGAGATCCTGTGACAATGGAGCAGTTTGGTAATTTTAGTCTCTCATTAACATGTGGGGAGGAGATATTTCAAATCTACAGCATATGTTACTTCATATATTTCAACATGTGGTAAGACAATCCTGCTGCTGCACTTGGTGGGGTTTATGTGTGGTTCCTTCTCATTCTGCTAAGCAGTGACCTAGATTTCTGCCCCAGAATTTGGTCATGGTGGCATTGGAGCTATGTGGCATAGTACAGAAGAGTTGAATTGAAAATATTGTTGTCATTAAATTGGGTGGCTTTATGTGCAGGAATTACTGAGTGAAGCTTTTCCCAAGAGGGAGCTAAATCATTATTTCCATTTAATGTTGACAAACCAAGTTGCTGTTAAGGACACAAAGAGTGTGAGAACCAGCTGGAAAGTCAGCATTGATAGTGATTTCTTCCCACATTTTTTTTGGCCGGGGGGGTGGGTGGGTGGGGGTGGTCCTGTTCATCTGGATAGTTCCAAATAATTCCACTATTTAGAGAAGAGATTATCTGAAAGGACATTCCACATCCATTGTCTATTTTAGTTATTGCACCAGTGCTTGGCGTTTTGAACAAAAGAAGTGTTTTTAAAACAAAATGAGGTTTTGCACTTGTGGAGTTTTTTTGTGCAGAGAACTTGAGAACGGAAAAATGGCATGTGGAAATCACAGGTCAATCCTATGCATGCTGACCAATCAGGAATAATCTCATGGACTATTAAAGCAGGTGGGTGTGTATTGGGTTGTAGCTTTGCAATATATTCCTATGCAGGTTTTATCAGACTTAAGTACCATTATTTTCAATGATGGCTATTCCTAAAAAAGAATATCTCCATCTAGAAAAAAAATTAAAAGAAAATATAATCAATTTTAGTGTAGCTTTAAAAATATTAGCTTAACAATATTCAGATCTCATGTTAGAAATGTCTAGTAAATCTCTTTAAAGATGGGCTCTTGGAAAATATTTTAATGGGAATTATAGCAATTTTTTTTTCTTTTTAAACGTGTTAAGATGTCTGACTACTTTCCATTCAACACCTGAAAATGCTTATTTCAGATTTATAAGGATTAATGGTAAATCTGGAAATGATGACAAGCTGTGAAAGAGGCACTTTCCCAAACCAGCCACTCTTATTTATACCTCAGTACTGCATTTGCCTGTTTCTCTTGACACAGGTTAATTAGGTAGTTGGGGAAAACTTTGAAGGATTCAAGAACCAGGTGAGATGTGTTAGATCCTTAACCAGATGCCTTCTTAATTATCTTCTGAAGTTAGTTGAGGGAAAAAGGAGCCATTAAAAGTGAGAGAGAGGGCATCTGGTGGAGTCCAGAGCTGAGATTGATCTTTATGTTGTTAGAAAGGACTCTGAGAGGGAAGGCTGGAACTTAAAGAAGCTACTATTTTATTTCTTTCTGTGTGGGAGGGGAAGCAGATTTTCATTGTTGACCCCCTGATAAGTTTATGTTGGAAGACCTATGCAGGTCTTTTTGTCTATGCAGACAAAAAGGCAGTGTGGAGGTCCATTGGCTACTATAGCTGTTTCTGATATACTTGTTATGCCAGCTACTATGGAGGACTGGTTAATTGGTCCCTAATTTCAAGAGTCTTTCATACTTCCCTACATGCATAAGACCTGAGACAATTTGTATGAATCTTCTTCAAGGACAGGAGGGGGAATGAAGATATGGAATTCCAGGAAATGGTAGTTGAGAGAGGCTGTTAGGATGAACTGTAGAGATGCTGCATGGGCAGAGAAAGAGGAGGCATAGACTCTAGGCTTTCTGTTTGTGTGCTTTTTCTTACTGAGACAGAAACTTTTAAAGCTTCCAGATGTTTGGTGTTTCAACTCCCTGAATCCTCACAATTATTCATACTGGTTGGGATTTCTGGGAGCTGATGACTAAAACATCTAGAGGGCCAAAGATGGAAAACCACGATTACAATATTCTCCTGTGGATCGCAACTACTGGTGTGGATTATCCTAAACCTTGTCCAACTTAATGACCTTGGTGGATCTACCATGACCTTAAGAACTGCAACCATGTTGATTGTCTTTATCTCTCAATTTGTGGGTTCTTTTTCTTCCATTTAAGTGTTGGCTTCTCCCTTTAAATACTTTTCTTTTTGTTTTTTCATTTACCTTATTGGAACATATCCAATGCTTTGTTTTGGTTTATCAGTGAATATGTAGGTCTGATCATTTGAAATACTGTATTAAGTATATGTTTCTCTAAAAGTTTTTATATTAATGAATTAATTTAAGCTAAAACTGAATCTAACTCAATTTGGATAGAGATGAGAGGCCTTCTTCTATCATATGTGAGTTTGACTATTCTGAATGATAAACCGTTCTGTAAGAAATAGTGAGATGCTAATGGTATTAGATAATAAATTCTGCATTGTAACACTCATATATATGTTAGGTGGAAATTGTTGCACACTAACAATACATGAGCCTCATAAATAGGCTGGTTAAGACATAGAAACCTATGCTGTCAGAAACACAATTGTAGTATGGTAATAAAAAGCTATGGAAACAATGATAAATTTGTATATAGTGTCATTTTATTCTCTTTCTTAATGGCAACTCATTTTCACGAAGGCTTCCTAAAGATCAAATGAAATTCTATAAAAATTATTTTAAAGATTCTTAGAGGCATCTAATATTAACCGAGATAGATTGATATCCTGTATCTACTAATAGGGTACTAGTAAGTAAAAGGCCCTCCAATTTAATGTGTGATTTTTAAAGGCTGCTTTTATAGACTTTATTTCTGCTTTGACATTTTAAATAATAAAAAGACTCCATAAAGATATGTATGTGGGCGGTCACAGTGCCTTTCCCCATAGCTATGGTCCTTGCCTGATCTTAAACATCTCAGCTGGCTGTGAGATGAGGTTTTTTAAAACATTTATATTGCTTCCTTTCTAAAAGCCCAAGGTGTTACTCATGCTGCTGTTTTCCAATCTGGGAAAATTAATGCACTATATGGCAGAGGGTCATTTGCTCTAGGAGGTAAAAACAGAAGCTCCTAATGGTGAATTGGGGAACCAGGCAAAAAGCCTTGTCATTTTCATCAATGGGCAACCAACACCAAATCCAAAGCAAAGGAACTGACTGCTCCCCGGACAAGATGGCTGGTGGATGGGAGGATAAGGAAAAAGAATAGAATTTGAAAAGGTTACTGTTTGGATTACAACTCCTACGTAACTCCTCAGTCTCAGGTTCTCAAAGCTCTGGGGGAAACAAACAGTAAAGACCTGTCTTGGCTTATGTCCCTATTTATAGGCCACAGAAGAGCAGATTATATTCAGATCCATCTTGGTTGCCAGTGTTTGGCCAAATAGTGTTACGCCAATGCCCCTAAGCTGTGAATTGTGATGTCTTCAGGAGAACTACAGAAAACACAATAAATGTTGGAAATGAATGAGCTTCAGAGGTGAAGGTTGAGAAAACAACAAGATTAATAAATGATATGCAGATCTTTAGTAGCTATGGAGATTATTTGGTTCACAAACCAAAAGAGGTATCTGGAAAGATGCTATTCTGGTATTGTTGAATAGTTGCAGCTGTAGTTTAAGCTAAGAGAATCTTGTGATGTTTCCTGCTTTCATATCTCCTCAGGTGGCTATTATCTTGATATATCTTGCTTAAGGACAAATTAAGAATTTAAATTGTATTAGGAGATGATCTAAAATAGCATTTTGTATTTTTACAAGCCATAGTGTGTTTGATGGTAACACACACACAAAGAGTATGTGTTCTGCACTCTTGTACAGCATGCTTCAGTTTCTTTATTTAAAATGTTTGTGTATCACCCAACTAGCAATGGCTCTGGGGCACTTTACCTACACAAAAATGAAAACAATATATTTACAGGTTTTGTAATAAAAACAAGAAAAGAAATGACATGTAGCTTATTGAAATTAAATTTCACAGTGCAGGATTATAAAATGCAGTGAATTTTGAGATACTTTCTGATTCAGAAATTCTAGTTTGCTGAGCATGAGCAGTGTGGTTAGAGTTAGGAGATCCGTTTCCTGAGCCTCTTGAAGATGTCGGTGTGCTACCTCTCCTCAAATGGGACCAGCCTACAGAGAAATGGAATACATTGATTCTGCTCCTCAGCATCAACATTCATTGAAATCTGGCATGGGCCATTCTATGTCTTAATAAGTTCTGCCATCTTGAAGAAAAAGTACACCGATGGCAAGAAGCAATAGACATGTTCAGACATTTTTTGTCCCAGATATTTTCAGACAAAAACTATGAACAGAAAGTAGTTGAAACTTGGGATACCTTAGAGGTATTGATGACAACTCTACAAGAATATGTACCTTCTAGGTTTAGCTCAATATGAATTCTCCCAAAAAAGTAAATCTGGAAGACTAAAATGTCTTGTCTCAGTGTATGAGGGACAAAATTGTGGATTTCACTGTTTCCTGTTAAAAGCAAAAATGTGCTTATGTTCTGTTCTGACAAAACATTCCAAAGGTATTGACACACCACGTATATCAGGGTTTGAAATCAACCACAGTATAAGAAATCCCCTTCCTGGATTAACCCCTTAACATTGTGAAGGGGTTTCAGTGTGTCAGTGAAGCTGAGAGCAATGTCACCAGGAGATCAAACTCCATTACAAGTCTGGACTCCTAGCAGGGTCTCCCAAGGCAGAATAGTCACAGCTGAGACATCAGACAAAGATGCATCTAACCTTCTTCAAGAATAAGGGTAACATCATCAGAAAATGGGTAGTAAACCACTGCTGAACTTTCCTTACCATGAAAACCCTTTGATGAGAAAATCCAAAGCAAAACAAGGGATAGTACCAGAAGATGAGACTCTCAGGTCAGAAAGCACTGTTAGTCTATTATATTTAATACAACATATTAAAAAATCACTAATAAATGACAATAATATTAATTAATTAAATAACAAATAATACTTTGTGTTACTTTGATTCGTTTTTGAGGAGTTTAAAATTATTTACTTCTGGTGTTACAAACACTTTAAAAATGATTATTTCACTTAAAGAATTCATATTAATTGATTTCTAAACTATCTGCAAAAAAACAAGCTTCAACACAAATGTTTTTGAGCTGTGAACTGGCCTAATTTACAGTACATCTTGATTTTGGCAAGTGTGTGTGTGTGGACTTGCTGTCCAACTCTGACAGCAAAACATCTTGGCCCATCCCTGTTTATCATAAATAATTTTTTTATGTTGACTGTGTGACATTCTTTCAAATATTTTTCTTTGTTTTGTCTTATATACTTAATTGATTCACAGTTAACTGTCCTGAAGATCCATGATACAAAAACATCATAAATAAATAAACCAATTGAGGCTGTCCCTCATTTTTAAGAAGAAAGTTTCAGAGAGTGTTAGCCTGTGTCTAGAGGAAATGTCCAATGTGCGTACCAATAGTACTTACAGAAATGTCAACTTCACACTATTTCCCATCCGACTGCATGCAATTTGGTTCTTTTTCCTTTGGGTCCATAAAGGTACCCCTTGTCTTTTATAAAAGCTGGACAGCTGGTGTGCTGTGACCACTGCTTGTTATGCTAATCAGTGTCAGAAAGTTTCTCTATACTTTCCTGTCAGCCTTTTCCTATCTTGTTGTCTTTCTATGTGTTCAAAGGCCCCAATTCTGCAGACATCTACTTTCAAGAATGGAATTGTGTCAAATGGAAGTGCAGGCTTGGTTGCTGAAAGAGATTTTAGCACTTCTCTGTGCGGCGCTGGAAGACTCTGGGAGTTAAATAGTTTGGAGAGCACAATTCTGACATTAGGATTAGTTGTGAGTTGCACATAGTGGCGGAGAAAGAGAGATGTAAATATTTTAAATAAAAATAGCTTTGCCCTAAGACAGAAAATAACAGGGCTTTGCCCTAAGACAGAAAATAACAGGGCAATGAAGGACAGACTCAGTTTTACACAGACTCAGATAGAAGAGGGGTGGCGGGGGTAAAGGCTAGGAAAAGCAACAGTGCAGTATCTTTTGCCTTGATCCTCTCAGATATAAGAGGAAGCTGCCTTCTGTTGAGTCAGAGCTGAGAGGTCCACCTAGCCTAGGACAGTCAACTCCGACAATCAACTCTGATCAAGAGAGTCTCTTCCAAGCTTTTTGGCTGGATTCTTTTTCAGCCCTACCTGGAGATTCCAGATAACCCTTGGTGGTTTTATGTCCAGATACTGAGCGACTCAGCGTCCAAAGTCAGGCAAAATTAATTGTGATAAAAGCTTCAGCAGTCACGGCGATCCTAGCTGGAGGATTCTGATAACTGTAATCCAAAAAGAGAGAGTAAAATTTCATTTCATGTCCCATATGCTGCTTCCTTTTGCCTTTAAAGTGGAAGAGGACATGGACTTCTCCCACCAAAAGATATTGCTGCTATTGTTACTTTTAGGGTGACCATGTGTCTCAAAGAGCCACCTCTTTGTGGAAAAATATATACTGTATCCTCTTTTGCAGTGCAGTTCGACCATGTCTGTTTAAAAGCTAAACAACCCTACCCAAAAGACTGCAGGGGGCTGGAGATAGCCTAGCAAATAAATATGCACCTGGGCACCAGGCTGAAAAAGTGCACGGATCACCTGTGCTCCTTTGTTTGGAGAACTGGGTTGTTGCACTCAATCCACAGCTGTGTAAGCTGAAACCATAAAGCAGCAACCAGACTCCTGACTTCCATCTAAGAGGCATGCCTGGTGAAATCCATCTTGCCAAGAACTGCTGGACATCTGAGAGCAATTTTCCTAGCAAAATCCATCTTGCCATGCATGTTTTTGACTTTGAATTTTGGACTTTTAAGTTCTCCACACTGGCACAAACCTGATGAAGTGGTGCTTTATTCCATGAACATTTGTGGATTGTATGATGATTTTTTTTAGTGGTCTACAAAAGTATCACCTATTTTTGCATTTGGATTTAATTTTGTTTAGACCACATGGCTGCCCTGTACTTCAATGGATCACTTTCAGTGCTTACAGTCTTCCCCGCTATGGTCAGATATGTTGTACTTGGAAGTGTTATTTATTTCTGAAATTGAATGCATATTTATACATTAAGAATAATCATCATGTGCCATCAAGTCAGTTCTGAGTTATGGTGACCATTTTCAGTTTTTTCCAAGTACAGTACTCAGTTGTTTGACATTCCCTTCTTCGGGGGTATCCTGGGACTGTACAGTTTGCCCAAGGCCACACAAGCTGGCTCTATTCACAGGAGGCACAGTGGAGAATTGAACTCCCAACTTCTAGCTCCTCAGCCAGGTACCTAAACTACTGTATACGCTAGTTACTAGTATATGCAAATCTGCTGCTGGAGTCTGTCACCCACATACAGTATTTGCAGATCTTGCCCAAATGTTAGGATTTTTTTTATATTTTTTATTTTATTTTTTTTTTTTTTTTGCAGAAAGACAGCTGAGTTTCAGAATAGAAAAGGTTACACTTTTAATTAATAATGGAGCAGGGTTATTTTTGCAACACACTAAGAATGTAAAAAAATATATAGGTAAAAATGTAAAAAATTCATGGAGATATAATAAAAATTGAGATAGTTTGTTTGGTCACTACAGATGCTTAGACAGTGCACATAATGTAGCCAGTCATACCCTTTCATGCTCAAGACTGGATTTTTTGTATCTCCTAGAGATTAGTTATAGTCAGTATTCTACTGCAACTGATACAGAAATATATCCCTAGGGATATATATTCAGAAATATAATTCTCAGCCACCAGGACATAATTATGACATTTTAGTTGGTGAAATAAGCAATTAAACACTCACTAAGGTTTAATGGCAGAGAGGAAACAATATTTGTTTTCTACAGGTGGTAGGTACATTTGTGACAATGCACATGGGTCTCAAAAGCCATTTTAAACTGACATTTTGCCATGGGGTTTTCTAGATGGTATGCTTCTAATGGGTGAAGCTATCCAATGTGCAGCTGGCTGGATAGTTCAGGGGTTTAGGTATCTAAGGTTGTAGAACCAGAGGTCAGGATTTTGATTTCCCACTATACCTCCTGTGATTAGAGCCAGCCTGTGTGGCCTTGGGCAAGCTGTACAGTCCTAGGATGGCTCCAGAAGAGAAGGGTAAAACACTTCTGAGTATTCTCTTGACAGAAAACCCTGAAAGCAATAAGTCAGAATTGTTTTGATAATAACACCATTATTATCACATAATATGCAGAGGCAGTTATTGGAAAAACCAGAGCTATGGTTTTTCCAATAACTGCTACCTCAGTTATTGAGTGGCAGAGAGTTCAGTTCGAATGCTGGAGGGAAAAATCACCTAGATGTTCTCTCGTACAGCCCCACAAAAATGATAGGGGATACGTTAAGAAAGTGGCTGTGTGGTCCACTGTAAAAGTGAAATGCCGGGTGGGGTGGGACCTTTATTGGCCACCAAAAAATTTAAAAGCGAGGGAAAGGGAAGGTTTTGAGTCCTTCAGCATTCTTTATGAAGCTGAGCATTATAAAACCTGGGAACAGTGGAAGCAGAAAACCTCAGAATTCATTCTGTCCAGCTGTTCTAGCCATGGGAACTGCAGTTAGTTAAGTTCCTATATCGAGACTTCTAGCCTGGAGGGCCAGCTTGAAGTGTTGTGTGGTATCGGGTTGCACCTCAAAGGATTTAGAATTTGCTGCCTCTCTCCATCTCTAAAGACAAAGGGCTTACAAGCATATGGCAAACTGCCTGTCTTTTGGTCAAAGCACATGACACTTTTATTTGTAAGGAACAGAAGCACAAAGTAACTTGGCAAACCTCATATCATCCAAACTGGAAGTTTATTTGGCACACTAGGCAAAGAGAATCACCAGCTGCTAAATTATGATATTACTTACTTGGCAACAAGTTTCAGTTCTCAATACACTGGGATCACTAAACAGCATATGGTAATTTCTGGGCATTGGAACACCATCTGGATATTATGTCCAAAATGGTTTTAACCAGCCATGTCATAGCAGCAGATGATTTTCTTAACTATCTTTTGATTGATGATGGTGGCTTCATGTTATCTTGCTGCAGAGGTACTGGTGCTTTTGCCACCAAGGGTGAGCTCTTACATTAGCCCCACTTAGCACTGCTGGTGTGGTGGACTCCCACACACACACACACATGTTTCTTTAGGGTCTGAATAAGGATGTGTTTGGATTTGGGGGAGGAGGTTAAATTTAAATAGTTATTTTGCTATTGTTAATTTAAATCTTTACATTTTATTTTGTGAAATGGTATAAGTATTTATTTTGTGACATAGTATAAGTATTCAGTCCATGTCCCAATCCCAAGGAAGGGCAGTGCCAAAGAATGCTCCAACTACCATACAATTGCACTCATTTCACACGCTAGCAAGGTTATGCTCAAAATCCTCCAAGGTAGGCTTCAGCTGTATGTGGACCAAGAACTCCTGGAAGTACATGCTGGATTTCAAAGGGGTAGAGGAAGTAGAGACCAAATTGCTAACATGCACTGGATTATGGAGAAAGCCAGAGAGTTCCAGAAAAACATCTACTTCTGCTTCATTGCATATGCAAAAGCCTTTGACTGTGTGGACCACAGCAAACTATGGGAGGTCCTTAAAAAAATGGGAGTGTCTGACCACCTTATCTATCTCCTGAGAAACCTATATGTGGGACAGGAAGCAACAGTTAGAACTGGATATGGAACAACTGATTGGTTCAAAATTGGGAAAGGAGTACGACAAGGCTGTATATTGTCCCCCGGCTTATTTAACTTATATGCAGAATACATCATGCGAAAGGCAAGACTGGATGAATCCCAAACTGAATTAAGATTGCTGGAAGAAATATCAACAACCTCAGATATGTAGATGATATCACTCTAATGGAGAAAGTGAGGAGGAATTAAATCTCTTAATAAGGGTGAAAGAGGAGAGAGCAAAAAAGGGTCTGAAGCTCAAGATAAAAAAAACCTAAGATCATGGCCACTGGTCCCATCACCTCCTGGCAAATAGAAGGGGAAGATATGGAGGCAGTGACAGATTTTACTTTCTTGGGCTCCATGATCACTGCAGATGGGGACAGCAGCTACGAAATTAAAAGACGCCTGCTTCTGGGGAGGAAAGCGATGACAAACCTAGACAGCATCTTAAAAAGCAGAGGCATCACCTTGCCAACAAAGGTCCGCATAGTCAAAGCTATGGTTTTTCCAGTAGCAGTATATGGAAGTGACAGCTGGACCATAAAGAAGGCGGACCACCAAGAATTGATGCTTTTGAATTGTGATGCTGGAGGAGACTCTTGAGAGTCCTTTGGACTGCAAGGCAAACAAACCTATCCATTCTAAAGGAAATCAACCCTGAGTGCTCACTGGAAGGACAGGTCTTGAAACTGAGGCTCCAATACTTTGGCCATCTCATGAGAATAGAAGACTCCCTGGAAAAGATCCTGATGTTGGGAAAGTGTGAAGGCAAGAGGAGTAGGGGAGGACTGAGGACAAGATGGTTGGACAGTGTCATCAAAACTACCAACATGAATTTGACCCAACTCCGGGAGGCAGTAGAAGACAGAGGGACTGGCTTGCTCTGGTTCACAGGGGTCATGAATGAGTCGGACACGACTTAACAACTAAACAACAGAAGTATTATGTTTATAGACCATTGGGAGCCACATAGACAATCTTTTGGGCCCAATGAGGGATTATGACATAGGAATGAACTATGAGACAAGATAACGGAACACAGCTTATTGGCCTGCACAGTCATCACACCAGTAAGGGAAGCTGCTTGGGAGTTTTGAATGATCCCTCAAAATAAGTGATTCCTAATTTCTTCCCTCTGGAGAACTATGAGTAGTTTAAGTAATGGTAGTTGTAAGCAACATACTGGTGGGGGAAATTTTGCTGCTGATTTGCTTCCTCTGTGGAATTTTCAAGAGGACCTGCTTTCACTGAAACTTCTATTAGCAGTGCTGCTCTCCTACCACTGTGTGTGTGTGTGTATGTGTGTGTGTACAAGAATGCTAGAGAGGTGTGATTTACACATTCTAATATATGTTACCAATCAGCCAATAGTGTTAGCCAATGCATGTTAAGTGAGTTAACTGCCATATAGATAGAAAAAGAAGTGATATTTATTATTCAGTTAGAAATAGTTTGAAGTAGTCCATGTAGTCTGTTAGGAGCTGTCTGGAGTTTGATTTACTTGTCTGTTATTATGTCTGATAAGGACGATGATATGAAACTGTTATAAATCTGTCAAGTACAAAACTGTAACTAGTCCAAATGTTTCAAGCACTGTTAGTTTCCTCTACAGATATGTTATACAGTAAACATTTTTAAAGTTTTTACCATTACCAACTGAAAATTATTGTTGGGACATACACACTAGGGAGAATACTATTTGTGATCTATGTGTGTGTGTGTGTTTTTTTAAGTATGCTTGAAACTCTGTGTACAAACTCTCCGTATATTTCAATACACAGAGGAGATCAATTGGCATATTGTTAACTTATAAAAGATATTCTACCAAGAGAGAAAAGTAGTCACTTGATTAGCAGCTTATAAAAACACAGGATTATATCTGTTTATTTTTACTGGAATTAGTTAAACGTGTTTTCATTAAGATCCCCACCTTATTTATGAGTGATAAAGTTTTGCTCAATATTTTTGGGTAGACTGAAGATAAATTATTTACTAGTTTCTTGGAGGCATTAGTTCATTGTTAGCAAAGGCATCAAGGCCTCTTTTTTATATATCCTCGGGTAAATAATCATTACCATTGTATTCTCGAAGGCTTTCATGGCTGGGATCTGATGGTTGTTGTAGGTTTTTCAGGCTGTTTAGCCATGTTCTTAAGGTTTTTCTTCCTAATGTTTTGCCAGTCTCTGTATTCAGAGGACAGGAGTCAGAACTCTGTGCTCTGGTGCAGTTTGTGGGATAGTTGAGTATTTATAGCCATGGGATCAGCTTTTTGTCCTTTTCAGGAGATTGGGTGATTATGGTTTGAAACAAGCTGGACATGAAATTCTATTTCAAAACACAGAAGTACTGGACAGCACCAGCAATCATTATGTTAGACTGCACAGGGAAGCCACTGAAATCCACAAACACCAGCAGAGCGTCAACAAAAAAGAAGAAAGTTTAACGCTCAACAAAGCCTGGCTCCCAGCACTGAAAAATACAGCCTGCAAAAGGTCAATGAACTCTACTCAATCACAAGGACTGGTGATCACTGCACACAAAAGACCAGCTAATGTCACCCATCAATCACAGTGACAGATCATCTCTTCCCCTTATCACAACAATACACCCACAACAAAAAACACGCTGATCACCATAATCACCCAGTCTCCTGAAAAGGACAAAAAGCTGATCCCACAGCTATAAATACTCAGCTATCCCACAAACTTCACCAGAGCACAGAGTTCTGACTCCTGTCCTCTGAAGATGCCGGCCACAGGGACTGATGAAACTTTAGGAAGAAAAACCTTAAGAACACAGCTAAACAGCCCCAAAAACCTACAATAACCACTCATTATCATTATTGTTATTCTGCCACTAGGAGTTGCAGAAGCATTGGTAGCCTAGCCATCCTTTTATTTTACACACAATGCCCCAAATTCAGAGTCATTCCAGGGTCTGGGGAGATGGGAATGGCAGCAGCCACCAAAAAATGGTAGACAATATATATCAAGAGGGTCATCTTTTTGTAGTGGACTAAGAAATGTAACAAAATCTCTTCTGAGAAATTTCAGCTTAGCTCCAGATCTTATTGATGGAGTGTGGCAACTCTTACTGTGATGGCAAATACTTTGGTGTTAAGCATGTTCCAGAATACCTGCTGTGGTGTAGTGGATAAAGTGACAGACTAGGACTCTGGCAACCTAGATTTGAATCCCTACTCAGCCATGGAAACTCATGGAGGGTGAGTTGCTGTTGTTTAGTCGTTTAGTTATGTCTGACTCTTCATGACCCCATGGACCACGGCATGCCAGGCCCTGCTGTCTTCCACTGCCTCCCAGAGTTGGGTCAAATTCATGTTGGTAGGGTGAGTATAACCAGTAAAACCACTACCTTTCTTATCTTAAAAGCCATATTAAGGTTGCTATAATTCAATGTTGACTTGATGGCACATAACACACAAGAAACATGTGTAAATATTTAAAGAATTTGTGTAGATTCCCTTTGCATGCTAACGTAATGTTATTGCCAAGAGTTTTTCCTATGCTGACATACTACTTGTGCACACTCTAGCCTTATAGGGCCTAATTTGCTTTAAACCCACTCTTTAATTCAACTTCTTTTTCAGTGATATACACCAAGAGGCCTCTCACATCTCCAGCAGCAAGAGTAGCAAAATGTAGATTCATTCAGTCACCTTCACCTCAGCTCCTATGTGCTGTCAAGTTGGAACCGAATTACAGCAACCCTAATAGGGCTTTCAAGGTAAGTGAGATATTTAAGGAGTGGTCTTACTATTTCCACTCCCCATGAGCTTTCATGGCTGTGTGGGGATAGAATCCAGGCCTCCTGCATCCTAATCTGTCATTCTGTCTACTACACTACACTGAGTATCACACACATAGAAAATGGTGATGGAAATATCTCAATGTGAGGTAGACTCAATGTGAGGTAGCCATCCATGCTAGGAGCAGTATCATAAGGAATGTACTTAATTCGATGGCATGGCTGCCTGTCAAGTGCAAACCACTTAGTGAAAAAGCAGAACACTGTACAGTTCAACAGGTCAATATAAGACACAATACACTTCTCTGTGATTAAAATCAGAGGGGGAAAGCTCAAGCAGAACCCTTTTTCATAGGGAGACACACTAAGCCTCATTTAAAGCCAATGTAGATAAAATAAGACTGCCATGCAGAATTTCATCCTGACCCTCCACAACAAAGCCATGCAGCGCTTTGAGGTTACAATTGCAATTGACACAATAACAACGACAATGATGACAACCATGATAATTTTAATAATAATACTCATTCACTATCTGCAAATGTATGCCAATTCAAATGGCATAAGACTTCTTGAAAGCAGGTGGAGTGGACTGAATATCAGACCAAGACTCAGGAGACCTGGGTTCAAATTCTGACCCTGGAAACTCACTGCATAGTGTTGTTAAACTTCCCTCTCCCCCAGTTATTCCACTGTACCTTGGAATCCCTATTAGGGTCACCATAAGCCAGAAACAACTTGATGGAAAATAATAAGCCATCTTATTGGCCATATGACCAACCCTGCTGCATAATAGTGACTAAATCATCCTTGGCAGTGAGCCTGTTGAGGAGGACTGAGACCTTTTACTGTGTATGATGAGAGGGGGTAGTCTGGGTGTTGAATGTCTTTGTTCTATTTAGATTTATTTATTTATTTATTTATTTATTTATTTATTTATTTATTTATTTATTTATTTATCTTCCTTCATATCTCATTTTCAAATTGTTTAAACTTTTTTTTTATTTTTTGTTTAGTTTTCCTTAAATTATTTTCTTTGCATAATTCTATGAGAGTTATAGTGTTAATTGTTTAATTTGTTTATGTATATTGTTACTGATGTCTGATTAATTTGATCTTATTGCATTTATTATATAACGGATGTTTTGTTTAATCATTTATTTGATTTTATTGTTAATTCTGTCACTAATTATCTGCTACTCATTAGTTGTTAAATCTCTTGGTTTCTTTTTTCTTTCTTGGTTGGCATGGAGTGGAAGGCTTGCCCCGCCCCAAGGGGGAGTTTTTAAACATCAGAGTGATTTTTGGCAGAGGGAGATATGGTGTAGGTGCTGTTGCCATTCATTCCAGAAGAATGGTGAACAGATGCTTGAAATCTGTTCACTGTTCCGGCACTGTGACCTCCTGCCAGATTTAAGATAGTTAACTCAGCCAGCCCTCGACTCTAAACCTGGTGTTGTTGAATGCCAGATCTGTATCAAATAAGTCCCAGATCATACAAGATCTGATTCTGGAGGAGGATGCAGATCTGGCATGCATAACAGAAACATGGATGGGCAGGGAAGGGGGCATTCCCCTGACTCTTGCCTGCCCTCCCAGTTATGCAGTCCAACACCAGGGTAGACTGGAGGGGAGGGGCGGAGGAGTAGCCATTGTCTACAAAAACACCCTTCAGATTGCTAGGCGCTCTGCTCTGGTGACGCCGGGTCTAGAGGCCCCCAACGTGTCAATTGGGGCAAGGGTTGGTATAGGGATCTTGCTGGGTTACCGCGCTTCCCGCAACCCACCCACTTCCTTACTGGAGCTGGTGGACTTAATCTCCACAGCACTCTTGGTCTTGGGTGACTTCAACTTGCATGTGGAGGTGGAGGTTTCCAGTGCAGCTCCTGAGTTCTTGGAGACCATGGCCTCCTTGGATATGTCCCCACATCTCAAAGGCCCTACCCACGTGGGTGGCCACACACTGGATCTGGTATTCTCCACTGAGCAGAGTGAGTGTGCCCCGATGGTGACTGACCTAGTGTCTGTCCCCTTCTCATGGTTGGATCATTGCCTAATTAAATTCAACCTTGCAGTGGCTCTCTCCCCCCCCTTCCCGATGGGGAGCAAGAACCTGTTTTAATGGTTTGCCCTCAAAGGTTATTGGATCCTATAGAATTCCAGGACACCATGAGAGGGATTCTGGCTGATTTGACTGGTGCTCCTGTCAAGGCTCTGGTTGATAGCTGGCTGGCCGCCACCACCAGGGCTGTTGACACAATCATACCTAAATGCCCTCTCTGGCACAGAGATCACCCTTCGCCCTGGTTTAATCCAGAGCTGCGATCAATGAAGTGAAATAGGAGAAGGCTAGAGTGCATATGGAAGCAGAATCTGATGGAAAATAATCAAATAGCTGTCAGGATCATGACTAACCTCTACCCATCTAAGCTGAAGGCTGCTAGTCAATTTTACTTTGCTGTCCAGATAAGCGAAGCCTCCAACCAGCAGGCGGAACTTTTCTGATCTATCTGGAGTTGGTCATAATGACTGGTCTCCCACTAGCATCTCACCTGTCCAATTTGCAGCCTTTTTAAAATCAAAAGTGGAGGCCATCCACTGGGATCTTACCCCCATTTGAAAACAGTGGATCGAGCTGAGATGTCCAGCGCCCTGTCTTGCCCAACGAGACTCAATCTCTTTCAGCATGTGACAACAGATATGATGGACAGAGTGCTTAACCACTGTCATGCCACCACCTCCTCCCTTGACCTTTGCCTGGCCTGGCTAATCAAAGCAGCCAGGCCTACAACAACCGAATGGGCCACGGCAATAATTAATGGGTCTCTCCAAGGAGACACTCATTAGGCCCATTAGGAAGAAGCCGAGCTTGGCGGCAGATGATATTGCTAATTATAGGCCCATCACCAATGTTTCTTTCCTCAGCAAGGTAGTTGAGAGGGTGGTGGCCAATCAGCTGCAGGCTCTTCTGGATGAAACCAATGCCCTGGATCCATTCCAGTCTGGCTTCAGGCCATGCCATGACATGGAAACAGCACTGGTTACCCTGTTTGATCAACAGGGGCAAAATGTCTCTGCTGGTCCTCAATATCTCAGCCGCCTGAACAACTACGGTGTTCTCCTTGGGAGGCTCTCTGAGTTGGGAATTGGTTGCCTAGCTCTTGCTGGCTCTGTTCCTTCTTGGAGGACCATCCCCAGAGAGTGCAGATTGGAGAGAGTTTCTTGGCCCTGTGGAACCTCAATTGTGGGGTTCCACAGGGCTCAATTATCTCTCCAATGCTATTTAACATCTACAGTGGTGCCCTGCTTGACAATGACCCCGTTAGATGATGAAATCACTTTACAATGACATTTTTGTGATCACTATAGCAAAAAATGACGTTTCTATGGGCGATTTTCACTTTATGTTGAATAGTTCCCTGTTTCGGGAACCAATTTTTCACTTGACAACGATCTTTACAGCTGATCGTAGGGTTTTCAAAATGGTGTCCTGCTGTTTTCCAGACCTATTTCTAGAAATGGCTTCCCCTATGGAGGATCTTCACTGGACGATGAGGTATTTCACCCATTGGAACGCATTAACCGGTTTTTAATGCATTCCAATGGGTTTTTTGCTTTCATTTGATGACGATTTTGCTTTACAGCGATTTTAACGGAACAGATTATCGTCGTCAAGCGGGGCACCACTGTATATGAGGCCGCTGGGAGGGATCATCAGGGGATGTGGGGCTTCATGTCATCAGTAGGCTAATGATACTCAGCTCTACATCTCCTTTTTTCCAACAACAGTGGATGCTTTTTCATCCCTTGAGCACTGCCTGAGGGCTGTTCAGCAATGGATGCAGGTGAATGGACTGAGGCTGAATCTGGGCAAGACGGAGGTACTTCGGGTGGGTGTCTCAGACATCAGTGGTCTGGGAAACTCCTTTTCCTTTGTGGGGGTGACTCTTTCCACCAAGAGTGAGGTTCAGAGTTTGGGTGTACATCTGGACCTGGCGCTCATCATGGAGACCCAGGTGTCATCAGTGGTCTGTTCTGCACATTTCCACCTTTGGTGGATTGCCCAGCTGTATCCCTATGATGTGGAGACACTCACCACTTCGGTCCATGCGCTCATAGTCTCAAGACTAGACTACTGTAGTGCGCTCTATGTGGGGCTGCCTTTGAGACTGATGCGGAAACTTCAGATGGTACAAGCTGCCCATCCGTTTCCGCATTGATTTCAAAGTTCTTATGATGACATATAAAGCCCTAAACAGTTTAGGACCTCGATATCTGGCAGAGCGCCTTCTCCCACCCAGTTCTGCCAGAGTCACTCCTTCCAGCCAGGCTGGGCAGCTGAGGAGCCTAATGCCAAGGGAGGTCCAGAAGAAAAGAACAAGGAGTAGGGCCTGCTCGGCAGTGGCCCCTCACCTTTGGAACAACTTGCCAGTGGAGACCCGCCTGGCTCCCTCTCTGGGTGTTTTCAGGAATAAACTTAAAACCTGGCTATTACGGCAGGCTTTCCCTCCTGCCATATCTTAACTGCCATAATTTAATTATTTAAACTTCGCCATCTTGGACTTTTTTTGTTTTTTACTATTTTTAAATTTGTAAACTGCCCAGAGTAGACCCTTGGTCTAGATGGGCGGGATAAAAATCTACTGAATGAATGAATGAATGAATGAATGAATGAATGAATGAATGAATGAATGAAACTTGAATTCTGAGTGAATTGCACAGGACATTGGAGTAATCCCCAAATAATTCATGGGATGACTTCTGATGTTTGAGAGACCCTATATCTTGAAAGGGGGAAAGGAGGTTTAGGAAGCAGGATTTTGCAAAAGTGTTCTCTATTAACCTGGAAAGCCAAATACTGTTGCTGTGGAAACAAATATTAAAAAATTGAGAGGAAGGACAGTTTTGATCTGATCTGAATTTAGGAAGGGTGGGGTGAGAAACGAAATGCAATTCCTTTGAAAAGGTTGGATTTCCTATCTATCCCAAACGAGAAGCATATATTTAGAAAGGAATAGCATTTTCCTAAAGCATTTTTAAAGGTGAAAACAATTTGTTTTTCTCACTTCCCGGAATCCACCAGCTGTGTGTTTTCGTGTTTTTTTTTTTTTAAATACCGGTGTGTGGGGGGGGGGGGGGGGAGAGATTGGCCACCCAAACTGCCAGTCTAAAAATAATTCTGCTCCTCTATGCAATCCAAAATGAATTTATAAATAAAAATATATGTTTGCAAACTTGTAAATTTATAAACGAAAAGAGGATGGGGGTGAAGCATCCCTTCTTTCTCTTTAAAAACACACACACACACACACCCCTTTCTCTTTGTCTCTTTCACTGTTTTCAACATCCGCCAGAATATTTACCCACCCTCACTCGAAGGTCTGGATCTTGACGGTGTTGGGGAAGTAGCCGGCGAAGTTTGCAGGCGAGGGCTGCCTAAGCACACACTCGCCTCGCCCCCCACCCACCCCTCTTTCAAGCAAAACACATGTCACACATGTGTTCTTTCGCCTCCTTTTGAAAAAGCACCCGCTCTGCCTCCCGCTCGCTCGCTCTGCCAACCTGAGCGCAAAAAAAGGGGGGGGATCCCCTTTCCTTCCCGGGCGAGCGAGACCCTCGACTCGCGCGGGGGCGGCGGCCCACGTGAGGCAGGCGAAAAAGAACCCCCCCCCCCCACGACCCGCCTCCCGCGATTGGCTGGCCCGGCTCGGCCCGGGAAATTTCTCCCGGAGACCCATTGGCTGAAGAGCCCCCCGCCGGGCTCCTTCCCTGCCCATTTTGTTAATCCTCGGCCTCGCCTCGCCTCGCCCAGCTGCTTGGTGGGGACGAGCTCATTTGTCACCGAAGCGCCCCGCGTCCAGGCAGGTCGGGATGGCAAGCGATCCCCCGGCCCGGTGCCAGCTGCCCCCGCCTGCTTAGAGCCCCGGCGGGGAAGCTCTCTCTCCTTCGGTGCTTTGCCTCCTTCCACGGCTCGGAAGAGCGAGCCGCGGAGCCAAGCAGGGGCCGCCCGGCCGCCCAATTCCCTCCCTCGCGCTCCGGTGGGGCAAGGAAGTGCCAGCCCTTGGAGCCCAGCAGCCGCTCCTGCTTGCGCGCAACTTTTCTGCGGGGGAGGGGGGACGGGACGGGCGGCGCGTCCCTGGCTTCTCCCGCGCCCTGGTGGGGCATGTGGACATGGCCACCGGGGACAGGAGCCCGGGGGTCTCCGTCTTCTTCGGGTGCCGGCGGCGCGTCGGGCTCCTGCTGCTCGCCGCCACCGCCGGCCTCTGCAGCGGGGTCTGGGCCGTCAAGAATCCCAGCTGCCACGAAGTGAGGACGGCGTTTCAGATCCGGCAGATTGGGCCCCTCAAGCTGGTCCCCGATGTGCCCACCACCGGTCAGTAGCCTCCCCGTCTCCTCACACCGGGGGCTGCCCGCCTGTCGTTGCCTTGTCTGCGGGGGGGGGGGCGGAGGGAAGAGACACGGTAACGCACCCCGCCTCCGTCTGGTTAGAGAGCCGCGAGAGCGAGTCCGGCTAGCCTCTGGACCGAACCCGGGGGAGCGGCGCGTCAGGCTCGACGGGGCGGGGGAGGGACGCGGAGGGAGTTTAAAGGGACGCGGAGCAGCTGGAAGAGTTTGCCGGGACGGGCGGGCGGGTGCGCGTCTAAAGGGCTGGGCCAGCTTGCCTCGCTTCTGGTGAGGAGGACCCAAGGCGGCTGGGGAGAACCGAAGGGGGGGGCGCATTCGCCGAGGCGAGGAGAGCAACGCCTCCGGCTCCCTCATTTTCACCCGGGATAGTGGCGAGGGCCGGGGAGGGAGCGCGGCGGTGCGAGAGAGCCTTTGCCAAAATGCCTGTGTGGGGCAGGGCATCTTTTCGCCCTTCAGCCGCCGCCTGTGACAAAGAGGGACAAGTGGACGTGGGGGGGGGGGAGAGAACGGCGGCAGACGGAACATTGCACCCCAGGGCGCAGGAAGCGGCGGGGAAGATCGCGGGACTGCGCCCAAGAACTACAAGCTCAAGGCATGAGGGCCTCGCCTTCCCTTGGGCAACCTACGTCTGGGATGGTGCAAAGGGGGTGGTTTGGGAAATGGATGCAGCCGGACCCATCACCTGGAAAAGACATCCAGAGATAGAGGGCAAACAGCAAACGAGAGACAGTCACTGTTCCTCTTCCCTGTGTGAGCAGAGGAGATTAGGTCTGATGGCTGTGATTCTCTCCCACATATGAGAGAAGTAGCCAAAAGTAAGCCTTGCTCCCCCTCCGCTATTGCTCACCTCCTCCTCTTAGTACAGAGGTGGTGAACCTTTGGCACTCCAGAGGTTTTGGACGACAGCTTCCACAGTCCTCTTATCACTGGCAACACAGGGTGGGGATTCTGAGAGTTAAAGTCCAAGACCTCCGGAGTGCCAAAGGTTCATCGCTTCATCTTAGTGAATTGCAGAAAAGGTGAGACAGGTGATGGTGGCAGCTGCCGCTTGCTCACCTACTCCCCATTAGTCTCAAGGAGAATCGACCTCACCTGTCATTCATACTCTTTAAGCAGTGCAATAGAGAGGATTCACCAAATTTCAATGGCCAAGTTGAGTGAAAGATTGCAGGAGTACAAGCAAGAATGTGGAAGGAAGTGGCTGCTTCTTGCATGAGCCACAACTCTGCTTTTCTTGCACCCCATGCACGGTTCCTCTGGCTGCTTTGGTGATGGACAGAGGCCCTGCCCATGTAGCTTTGTGAAAGGGTGAACAAGCAGTCAGAAGCTTTTTTTGAAGGGCAGTGGTCCCAATCCTTGTCATGCACCAGTCAGAGCGAGAGGTAGAAAACAGAGAAAGTGAACAGTGGTAAGCAGCTGTTCTTGCAAGGCAGGCCTAGACTAGAGCAGCCACTGCTTTCCCTTGACCAAGTGCACTCTCAGAATGGCATGACACACCTCATCCTGACCTTCCAAAGTGAGATGTCCAGGGAGTAACTAAAGGTACGGTCAGCTGTTTCTTTCATACTGTCTCTCACTGGGCTGCTTTCCATGGACACAGGGCCAATATCTTCCCAGTGCTATTCTTCTCACTTTCAGGGCCAGCAATGCATTATGTACGAACTATCTGTAGAGCTGAAATCATGTTAGGTTCCAGACACATGACTTAGGCAGAACTTCATGTCTGGGTAATCAGACTTGCAAATAAAGCCTGTGTTTATGTTCAGAAGGTGAGTCCTAAAAGAAAGAAAGCTAGTCTTCAAAGCATGGGAGTTGAGAAAAGCTCCTGTTGTGACAATCATAGACCTTAACCAGTGAAGGAATTCCCTCCTTCATCTGTAATGTATGGATTGCCTCTTAGTGACATGAGCTGGTGTTTCTCCGCTTTGCACAGAGCAGATCCCAATCTCTCGCAGTTTCCTGCTGTGAGACACAGCATCTCTTCAGCCCAGTGGCCCCTACTCTGTTGCTGGAGAAAAAGACATCACAAGCCCACCTATCTCTCCCATTTTAACCCTTCATGAAAAGTGGGAAAGAGTTTCACAAACAATGCTGTAATTTATAGGGAGGGGGTGTCAATTCTCTTTTCACTTATTTTTGTTCCACCTGGTTTGAATTAGTACTGAGTTTAGAAGATGATGAGATAGGGAAGTTGATTTGGTTACATTTGACAGTAGAGAATCAGGTCCAGAAGTGATGTTTCAATAAGGACATCCCACATTTTCTAATCATTTTGGCACTGTTTAGAATTGACTTTTTGGCTTCAGTTTTGAACAAAAAAATCCTAGGAGTGAAACTTTCCTTGAAACAGGATAGATCTTATGGAGCACCTCTGTCAAGCCTGAGCCCCAGATTGTTGTCTAACTGAATATACTCCCCTCATCCTGTTTCCCACTTTCTAGGAATCGAGAAGATTTCTGATTTTGCCAAGTATTGCCACCCAGTCAGCCTCTCTACCTGGATCCAGGCTGTTAGCAAATCTGTCTTAGACACCATGACCAAGTATACAAAACTCCACATGTATTGTAGCTGCTAATTAGGTGGCTGGAATTGTGGGGACCAACTAAAAGTAGAGGCTTTTTATCCGCCTAGTAACACCGAGTCAAATGGTTGTGGAGTGCAAGCCTACCAAGTTCTTGGCACAAGGCCAAGAAAGAATTTAACCCAGACCACTCTGTTGCAAGAATCACACAAAGTGGATTTTAAAAAAAAAATGGCATCTGTTTTAACGTGGTTGCAGGTGGACCACAGTAAAGCACATTAAAGGGGGGGAAGGGAGAAACTTCCTTATAATTAAAATGAGGAGTTGTTCCTCTTGCTACAGTAACTGTATGTGTGCACTAATGTGTACTGTTCATTTTAGCATTTGCTTCTCTTCCTCCTAACACTGATTTTATAAGAAATGAAAAGTGAGGGCATGATTTTTTTCCCCACAGAAACCTCTTATTAAAAAAAGTACTTTAATTAGTGGCTCAGTGGGGATCCCTTAAATGTCTAAATCAAGTTTGAAGTAGATATTTTATGAATTGTGGAAGATAAGGCACATGGTATTTCCAGAGCCTGCACTGGTACAGAAAGATCATAAATCTTCTCAGAAGTAAGCCCCATTCTGTAGACGCAGAACTACAGCCCGAGTGTAGCTGAGTTACATAAGTATTTCATGTTTAAGGACCTCTGTGCTACTGTTGAAAGCATTAAAGATATGATGCAATTTTTAAGAGCTTGACTATTGAAAGGAAAAAAAGAATGATCAGAGATGTCACAGTCACTTTCCAAAGGTGCCTGGATGCTCATGCATCAATGGCCATGAATCATTATGGAATATTATTGTATGAGTGCTTGTAAGATATAGCTGTCTCCTTATAAACCGGCACACGAGTTGTAGAAAAATGCTTTTCGACCATTGCTGTTCCAACTCCTAAACTATGTAACAGCTGCACATTTTTTGCATGAGCAAACTATACTCTGGAATAGTCTTAGAACTGATTGAACATTTGTGTAACATCAGTGAACAAACTGTATTGTGTGCAAAGGATTTGAAGTTCAGTATAAGTTATCAAAATTGAGTATAGAAAATATTCACTCTTCTTTTATTGGAGTTACAAGTAAAGGCTAAAGTGTTCCAATTCATGAAGCAATTGAGCAGCTAGGCACACTGTTAAAATGTTCAATTTGCTGCTTATTCTGTGAAACATCTGTTGCTTCCTATTGAATTAGACACAGTATCAACTTGAGCAAACTATTTGTGTTTTACTTGCAACTGTTTATGAAGAGATTGCAAAGTTAATGACAGTTGGACATTTGTTATGGTGGAGTTTATGACAATGTATCTATCTTCTTCAACAGAAAAAAAGGCTATGGAGCAAAATATGTAATTGACTCAGTGACATTATTAAAGATATGAGTGTTGAGACTTGTAGCTCTGTATCGGTGGCCTTGATGAGGGTATCAACGGTATGGTGCTGCAGTGATTAGAATTCTAAGTTTTATTATAGGAAACCCAATGGGCCAAACTAGAAAGCAGGTCAATAACCAGATACCAACATATTTCAATATTGATTTAAAATAGCCATGTGAGCCTCAAAAGAGCCATGATCAGCCAAGGACAGGCTTAAGCTCCCCAACCATTTTATTTCTTACTGGAACTATACCCTCTCTAGTTTTTCCCCCCCACCCTAGAGAAAATAACAACTTAATACCTGTATCTTCCCTTCCTTTTTGGTGAAGAACTGGATCACTCTGAACAGGAATAAAAGGGTTAACTGACTCCTACCAGTAGTACCACTTTTTTTATTAAAAAGCAGAGAATTCCACAGTTGTTTCAAAAATATTTAACAGAATGACACATATCTTACAGATTCTTTAGTTCTCCATCTGCCAGTACTCTTTTTTCCCCTTTCTGCTCTTTAATTTGTTCCTCCCACCTCATATTCTCCCCATTGTTTTTGTTCCTTCCAAATAGATAGTCATTCATCCTTCCATTCTGTTCACTCTCCCTGTAGCAGTCAGCCCTGCCCTCACCTGTCCATCACAGCTGGGCAGTGGAACCTCAGCCAATGAGGGGACGGAAGGTGGTGCCGAAGGGGGAGGAGCTGGTATATATAAAGGGGTGTATGAGGAAAGAGAGGGAGATTTTGTGAGAGATAGTGATGAGAGTGTCTAAGGGCCTGTGAGCCAAACAGTCAGTGAGGGAAGAGTCTGTGTGTGTCAGTGAGTGAGAGACCTTGATTAACTTCTTGTGATTAACTTACTTTATTTTGTTAAACCAATAACAAGTTTAAGTTTTGAAGAATCACATGATTCAGTGATTTATTGGTATTGAAGCAGCAATACCTGGTGGCAGATACCTGAGAAGAAGAGTGAGCACTCCTGGAGGCCTGAGTTGGTAGAGGCTTCAGTGTGCCCGCTACACTCCCCATCACTACTTACCAGGTAGCAAGACATTTTGCTCCCCCCCCACACACACACACAAACTTGCTTGCTTAGATATTTTACTGGCCCTGGAGAGGAAGACACTTCAGATACCTGCCTAGAAGCCTGTGGAAAAATGAGTGTCCTCAGTCTACCTGGATACTTATTTTTATAAACTGAAATTAAATTTTTCATATTTAAGACAAAATCACATTAAGGTGCACAGTCATAATCCCCATGCCAGGTTTCAGGTGACTGGGTTTCAGAGTCTTTGAGCTATGGTAGTGATATATACACGTGCATGGTTTCTTTTATTTTTATAGTTAATAATAGATACATTGTGGTATCCAGCTGTGAATCTCCTGTGTAATATTAATGTCTTTGACCAGTATCGTAAAGGGTGAAATACTGCTTGTATTCTTTATTAGAAAATACAGTACCTAGTGAGGTACAATGGTATTTTTTGGAAAACACAGGTTAGACATTCTAATGGAAGGTATTGCTTATCCATAGGGACTTGTTCCATAACTGCTCTCTCCCCACCAGCCTTTAAAATTCCCAACTAACCTTCCTCTGGAAGCATTATATGAATTCTAGTTGCATGTTGTTTGATTTTTTTGGTGTTTTTTTTCCTGCCTGATAAGAACAAGTGTTCCCAACCAATGACTTTCGCTTTCTTTTTTTTCTTTTTTGTGTTGTCTTTGGAGAGAGTTGAACAGTTTCTTTTGCCATTTAGGAAGCGTATGCTGCTACAGTTTGAGAAGTAGTAGTT
Organism: Pogona vitticeps; assembly: GCF_051106095.1. Lineage (NCBI taxonomy): Eukaryota > Metazoa > Chordata > Lepidosauria > Squamata > Agamidae > Pogona > Pogona vitticeps. Next base: position 42,125,111 of record NC_135785.1, read on the forward strand.
CAGTTTACTGTCATCTTTTCCAAATTGTACAGGCTCCCAGTGATATTAAAGGAAATGGTGATTCTTAATCCTAGAATTCATTTATTTATTCAAGTTACTCTCTGTGTCCCCCCCCTCCCAAGAATTTGGGACTCTAGGCAGCTTACAATAAAGTTACAACAAAACAAGTATAGTAGTACAAGAAGAAAAGGTTTAAAGAACAATTTTAAATAAGCATATAGAATAATGTGTATGTCAGGCTAGACCAGTACTTTTATACTATGATGAAAGTTTGGATTTTAGCAGTGTAGTTAGCTTTGCTGTTTTGCCTATGATATCAGTCATGTATTAGCCATGGGGAACATAAAGGAGAAGAATAGATAGGAAAATGACTTCGAGCATATGCAAAAAAATTATTTCTTACTTCCAAATAATGACTGCACATCTGGAATTAGGAAGAGGGGCTTCCATATCATACCCACCTGCCTACCCACCAAGCTCAGTCCTCTTTATCTTGAAGTATAAAAATTAAGCATTGATTCATGGAGAAAATTGTAAAACCACCACGAGAACGAGAACTTTTCAGTCTTTTCTTTCTGCTCTCTATTTCAACATATTCTAATTGATATTTGCTTCTTCAGCTTCACCGCTCTCAGTTTTTCGACTGTGTCCTGTGGATTCTGTCCTTACGCATTTGCTGCCATGCAGGCTTGAAAATGCATGAATCTTACAATCCCGGATATTCTTTCAATTCCCTTTCAAAAAATCATTTTCCCCCAATGAACCCTTTGGCAAAACCTTCTAGGTTCCAGAAATGAGGGACATGAAGCCCTCTAAATGTTGTTCAACTACAGCTCCCCTGCACCCTTACCATTAGATGTGCTGGCTAGGGCTGGTGGAAGTCGCCCTTATGTTTGCCATGGCTGTCCTAACTTCTAGGTCTGGAGCCTAAGTAGAGAACAAAAACACAAGGGATGTGCTCTTTCTATGCTATCCATTTTCTCCCACTTTTCTTCCACTGAGTTCAAAGGGCAATGAGCAGTGTTGAGCTGGGAGCCATATGTCAGTGGAACTGATTTTCCCCACCATGCCTAATGTCCCTCGTGGCCTCTATAAACAATACACACAGATATGCAGTCTTTTCCTTTGTTTCTTCTCACTTGCTCATTCTCTCATACAAACTCCTGACACACATTTTCTTCTATATGGTAGGTATTTTCCACATCAGGACTTGGAGAAGTTAGTTTTTTGGGGTGCAGTTCCCAGAATCTTCACATGATGTAGGGGAGTTTAGTCTCCAGAAGCCTCTGATTGACACACACATTTTCGCATTCTCATACATTTGAGGAGAGACAGGTATGGTGGGAAAGGGAATCTGACCTCCCTATCTGTCTTCCTGCACGTATGAATCCTGCTGTGAGGGGATGCAGGTGCACACTCCGAGTGAGTCGCCTGGCCCTGGCACACAAGTAACAGGTAGCCAAGAGGAGGGTAGTTTTCTCAGGATCCGGCCAGCAAAGCTGAAGGAGAGACAGTTCCCTGATGAGAAACAGCTGGAGGAGGCAGGGTCAAGGAGAATAAAAGGGCAGGACCAGAAGGCAGAGGGTTGTTGCCTATCTCCAGAAAAGATGTGTGGGAGGATGCAAGAAGCTTTTTACCCTTGTCCTGTTTGCTTGCCTAGACAGGGGAGGCTCCAACCTTGTATTTGGATAAGGCTATATTAGCCTGGACAGCAATGTAGCCCTGGAGAGGCAAGTGAGGGATGGAGTGGGTAGAGATGAGCTACAGAGTCTGATTTTTTTTCTCTCATTTATTATTTATTTTATTTTGCTTATTTGACATTTATACAAGCCCTCTGGCTGCTAAAGCCACTCTGGGTGGTTTACAGTACAAAACATAAGAGACAAGAATGTAAGAATAAGCAAAATAACTATAATAAATCAAAATTAAACAGTGTACATAGAAAAGCAACATAAAATTAAATGAAAATAATTAAAAGTAATCTAAAAGCATGGGGGCAGAACTGGTAATATGACTGCTAAGACAACTCGAGTAGACTTTGGTCTAGATGGGCAGGGTATAAATAAAATAAATATATAAATAAACCACTGTGTTGTGATGTTGTAAACTCCAGGAAGGCCTATCTAAAAAGCTAGATTTTCAATAAGTGTTAAAAAAAATTCCCAGTGAAGGGGCCAGACAAATTTTGGGCAGGAGATTATTACAAAGATGAGGAGCAATGGCCTGGGAAGATCATACAGGATGGGCAGCTCTCATTGGAAGGAGACATTCTGCCAAGTGTTGAGCTCCCAAACTGTTCATAGCTTTGTATATCAACATCACCTTGAAGCTGGCATGGAAATGAACAGGTAACCAGTGCAAAGTGGCCAGTGGTAGGGGAGATATGATGGTTTTTTTTCACTCCATTGAGTAATCTGGCCACTGTGTTCTGGACCTGCTGAAGTTTCTGTTGCAGCCTCCTACATGGCCCTATGTAGAGAGCATGACAGTAGTCTAATCTGGAGACTACCAGTGCATGAACCATCATGGTGAGGAACCCAGTGTCAAGGGAGGGACGCAGCTGGACAATCTGCCTTAAGTGGGAGAAGGCAAAGTGAACCACTGATGATATCTAGGATTCCACTGACAGCGCTGGGTCCTGAAGTATGTCCAGATTGTGAACCTCATCCTTAGTGAAGAGAGTAGCCCCAAAAAAAGAAAGGAAGGTGCCCAGTTTGTAGACATTAGGGGTGCCCACCTGCATGACTTGGGCAAGCTGTACAATCCCAGGGTGATCCCAGAAGAAGGGAATGGTAAACCAAGTTTGTGTATTCTCTGCCTAGAAACTGCTGGAAACGGTCACTATAAGTTGGAATTTACTTTAATGGCACACAATTATTGTTATTGTAGCTTGGAAAGACAACATACCTTGAAATTATCTCAAGGTTTCAGAAACTACTACAGATGTGTTATGTTTTTCTTGTGGTGATACAAATAAAGGAGCTCTTGGTAGGTTATTGGATAAAGTCATTTGTTTTCTGTTCAGTAGCACTTCTCCTTGTACTGCAAACAAAATGCTGGCATACAAGCCTATGCTCTGAAAGCAGAGACTGGAATGTGCTAAATTTCTTGTATAGTGATCTCCCTAGTTTAGCTCCATTCCTGTTGGAAGATCACTCCTTATTTCTGGATAAGATTATGTCTAGGGCCACCATGTAGAAGAGCCGTGAGAAATTATGATATTGGCCAGAATCCTATTGATGTTTGCAAAAGGTTTGTGTCTCTTCATGCAATTAGCTTCAGATAATTGATAAACTGCAAGGGCATGAGTTGGTCAATTGCTGTAGCAAATTAAACAAAAGGTATGAAACAAACAAAGGGATACTGGCCATTATTGAGTTTCAAAGAAGCCATGGTATGGAATTGTTGCTGCTATGTGCTCTCTAATCACTTTCCGCTTCTGAGAACCCAATGGGTCCAAAAGGCTTTATAATTAATAGCCCTGCTCAAGCCTTGCAAACTAAATATTGTGGCTTCCTTAATAGAATTAGTACATCTCATGTTTTATCTTCCTCTTTTCCTCTTGTCTTTTTCCCCCAGCATTGTTAACCAAAATCCATTTGCTAGTTTATGGCAGCATAATGTAAACTGTGTAATTAGGGGAAGCCCCCCCAAAACAAATTTGAGTAAAGAAATCATCGCTGTTGACATTACCTGTTGCATGTTGAGCTACACAACTCAATATACAACTGATAATGTTTATGGTGATTTTTTAACTTGCTGCAGTTCAGTGCCATATAAACATAGGAACATGTCAGTGCTTTCCATGAACTGGATTAACATTCTGTAAATTGTGGGCTGGAAGTCTGGAAAATGATTAGCAAATAACTGTTCTGAGTGTATTTTAATGGATGTTGTAAATCAGTGGTTCTTAACCTTTGTTACTCAGGTGTTTTTGAACTGCAACTCCCAGAAACCCCAGCCAGCACAGTTGGTGGTGAAGGCTTCTGGGAGTTGCAGTCCAAAACTCCTGAGTAACCCAAGGTTAAGAACCAGTGTTGTAAATGAATAGCTAATATTACAGAACTTAATAGATATGGGACGTTTGTGGACGACAGTCTCTAGAAGGCTGAATGAATTGTCTTAGCCAAAACTCTGGGGGCTTTAGCAAAAGAAAAAAAAAAGAAAAAAAAGAAAAAAGTCAAAGTCCTGTCAGGTGTTTTCAACAGCGTACACATGAAGAATTAAGCCTGCATTAGACATGAAAAATCTTCATGGAGGAAGAGACTGTGCAGGGTTAACTCTCTGGGAGCTGCAAAGCATTAGGGGTCTGGTAGTCACTATGCCTATTATGTTCCATACAAGGTGCCTCTCAGGAAACAATCATTTCACCAATGTCTCGCAGCTCCCAGAATGCTTAAACCCACCCAGCCACATCTCCCCATCTTTGTGAAGATGTATCATGTCTGGCAGAGCCTTTATTCATCAGATGTAAGCTATTAAAAACATCTGAGGGAATTTTGATTTTTAGATAAAGCCCCTAGAATTCTGACTGTGGCAATTCCTGCAGTGTTCTGGAGCTATAACATATCGTATATGCAAGTCCCATACCTAATCTTTAATTTCCCAAAGTTTATTTCTGTATGCAAGGCTGGAAACAACTACCAACTAATTTCTGTACATTTTGAGAATATATGGCACACTTTCATGTGCATTAACCCAGCATTAAGCCCTACTGAACTCAATGTAATTTATTTGTAAATAAACATGTGCAGAATTGTCAGACAACTGGCTGGTTTTCTAGCGTATACCTATGATGAAACTTTGGAGGACTATTATTTTCTTCCTACTTCATTAATGCCTTGCAAATAACAAATAGGTACAGATGTGAGAAATTAAGATACTTTTAAACTTTGGTTGGCATGTTTAATTAAAGGCAGAAAATGGTGTATGAGAGGTTATTGATCTTCCCTGTGTCTTAGGTATTTTCCATGCTATGAAGTATATTTATTGTTAGGCACTCTTCTCTTCTATCTCATTAGGTCTTCTTCAATGAGTTTTAAACCTTTCTCAAATGCTCAAGTTATTGTGTTGGCTAATTATATGACTGCAACAATACTTTTTCCTTGTTGCAAATTTGATATTTCTATTGACAGATGTTCCATCAGGCAAACATAGAAAGCTCTCTGATTTTTAGTGGCTTCATTAGTATAGGAATTAGTATTTGTTTATTTTTGAGTGTCTGATGATTTATTAAAAGTGCATTGTGATATGTGTGCATTTTCTTCTCCACTAATGTGTATATGTGTGGAACTGATCTTTTTTTCATGAAAGAAGAAGGGCTAAGCAGTTCTTGTATTCTCACTGGAAATCTCCAAGGGTTGCTTTTCATTTTTTTTAAAAAAATCCAAGTGGGATAAGGGCAATGCATCTGCCCAGTAATATGAAGGTCTTGGTGATTAGGAACAATAGAAGTATAACAGAAGGATATGCTACAAGGGCCATGCCATTAGTTTAGCAATAAGTGTGATACACAAACTGCCTATTGATTTCACAGCATTTAGAGTGGATCCTTGTTCCCAAGCTAAAAGCTTTTTAGCCCTGCAAATATGGGATCCTTAATATGCTTGCATATATCAGGGAAGTTGCCTCTTGGTGACAACAACAGCAGTTTCTTGGGGGAGAGACTGAAGGTTCTTCAAAGAGAAGATTCTGCATATAATTCTTCTTATCTCTAACCAACAAGGAGAAAGTATTTAGTATGATATGATGTCATTAAAAATCTGCTAAAAAAAAAGGATATTGTCTTAGAAAACTGGATATGAATATTTGTGAATTGTGTAAAATCTCCCTCACAATAATCTTTCTTTGAAGTGTAGATGGATAGATAGATTCTACAGATCTTCAGCAAGAGTAAGCCAATTATGTCCACTTAAGTAATTGTTGATTTGTATGCCATCGCACACACTTTCTTTTCATAGAAGGTGAAGATACTAAATTTCATGATGTAATGCATCTAAGCTTCCATTTTCATGTAACATTACTTATTGTTATGTGTGGGAGTAAGGGTGTTTCAGGGGGTTGTCATCATCCTCACTTGAAATGTTACGTGCTAATTTATTTTGAAATGATTAAAAAAGATACACTATTCAAAGCAGGCACAAAGTATGCATTAAATCACATAATTTGTCTATCATGGAATATTGGTTATGCATGCTATCATGTCGTTATGTCCATATGATCTTATCTCATGGACATAGTGACACGTTAGCACAAGGATTTCAGACAATGGAAAAAAACTGAACAGATAACCATGCTGCAAGCATGCAGAGTATATGTCTTACACCTTGATTAGGAGCATTAGGGTAGTATTTGTAAGAAACATAGCAATGGTGAGATCTGATGATGCTCTGTGAGCCTCTGAAGCCACACACACAAATATATTATATTGGAAAACTAAGAATTGTATGTAGCAAAAGCAATAGCTATTGGCTGGAAGCTGGCCAGGAGGAAAAGTTATTTTCAGGCATACCTAGATAAAAGCATTTTGTTTCAGGAATGCTTTGGAAGTCAGTTAAAGGAAACAAGGAGCTAATGTTGCATAAGATTGCCAGGTTTCAGGATTTGCCCTGATGTTTCATGTTTTAACAATAGTCTTGGAATCTTAAGGACAAGATTTGTTAGGGTAGACCATCATTTGAGACACCTTGCTACTCATTCTGTGCCTCATCCGCGCTTACTCCTACCTTCTGAGGTATTATGCACAGACAGGTATTTTCCCTCGGTATTCAGTCTCTTGATCTAATTTATCTCACATGGCTGTTGTAACAGAAAAAGGCCTCCTTAGGGGGAAGATTCTAGATAAAGCTGCAAGAACTAAATTGCCCCATCAGTGCAGAAAGAAAGAATCAATGAAGCAACCTTGAGCTTATTGGAGAAAAAGCAAGACAATGGTAAAGTGAATGAATAAATTACATGATAGCATGCTTTCCAAAAATTTTCAACATCTGGATTAACTTCATTATACAGAATGAGCAAAATTTTTCCAGCCAATATTCTAACAACTTTTAATCTTATCAGATGTTAATGTGTGCTGTGTTAACATCTGGACAGCACATTTATACATTTACTTTTGCTGGCTGATAAATGAGGGTCTGAGCTAACTGAAACACTATAAAAATATTCCAGATCTGATGCTTAGATTACAGAAATTGAAAGCTTTAGCAAACAATAGATTAAATAAAAGAGAATTACACAATTCCCCCCTGTTTTATTATCCTTTTTGCTTTTCTACTTAGAATCTGAATAGCTCATAAGCCTCCACAGGTTTGCCTGAAAACTCCTATGAATTAAGAAAACCTTTTGGCTGTGGCGATAATAGCAAGGGGCATCCAATCTGAACACATGCATCTGTTTATGGTGCCAAGGTGAATATCCCATTTTCTAATAGCCTTTTGGTGTAGATTGTGGTGATTCTATTGCCATTCTGAGTAACAGAATGAGTGTGTAAGTTGGTGATGTCCAACTAGCATCTTCAACAGTGACACAGAAAATTATTTTGATAGTTGTGGTTTGTGTGGCATGTTGTTGGGATGGTTTTGAAAAGCTGTACTGTCCAGAATTTTCTTTTTTATAATGCTGTTAAAAGTAAATACAGACTACATATGATCATCTTTCATATGAGTAACTTCTGAATGCTTTTAAAGATGTGACCAAGTTCTTATTTTACGGAGTCGACATTGTTTGCTGTTTTTAGAGAGGGAGCATGAATCAGTGGAGGAGCATGTGCTTTCTGTGCAGAAGATCCCAAATTCAATCTCCAGATAGGACTGGTCTGAAAAAAATCCTTTCTATAACTCTGGATTATCACTGTAGATAATATTGCACTAGATAAACCATGTCTTTATCCCAGTATAAGGAAGTGTGTTCCTCTCCGCATTGGCTCCAATCTAGATGCAAGTTATTCAAGGGATCTCTTTTTCTCATAAGTACACATTGAAATACAGTGAGAAAAATTTCCTAATTTTGCTTGTACCATCACAATAGATACAAAGTTACCTTCACCTTAGCTTCCTGTTTGCTGAATTCGTTGCCATCTGATCATTGTCAGATCGTTCTGCCTGGTTCTCTGTAAGATCATGCCTTTCCAAGAGGTGTATAGCCCAGAATTACGCCTGTGATATAGCCATCTGTTTAAAATCCTGTGGTGTCTTAAAGACTTGCTAAGGAGGAAGTTTAATTATTTTCAGTGTTTGCTGTCCTTTCTTTGACTTGCATTCAAAGGTAACTTACATTAAGGAATCCTAGACAGAAAGTTCCTGTTCTTTTGTTTTTACAGGCACTTCTCAAAACTTCTCCAAATATAAGGAGAACAGTTTTGAGTGATGTGGGTGGTCAATGAGAGCCATTAAAGGTAAAGTGGATGGGTGGATTTCTAGAAATGGTTGTCCTTCTGGAGCTTTTCAAGAAACACAAGTGGATGTAGGAAGGAGGTAATGTGCATTGATGGCAGTAATTTTCTCTAAAATAGGTAAAATACAGTAGAGGTGATAGTTTGGATGCAGACAGGGGGGAAAAACTGTGTTATCTTCCAAAGAGTGTCATGTACTGAGAAGATTATAAAGCATTTTCATCTTTGGAAAGAACTTGATTCTTCTTCGTGGTCTCTGTGAATGCACACAATTGGGTTATACTGCACCTGCGCAAGACCTCTTGGAAACTTCTAGAGCTTAAAGATATATAATTAGTGGGATGTTCCCTCATGGAGTGTATGCTCCGCCCACCAAAGACCTCCTCAGTTCATTTTAGCTGCTGCTCAGGCCAGACCATTCGTCGAGCTAGTGCTGTACTTTCGATTTTGAAAATCATCTTCTATCGTGCCTTATGGCCAATTCTTCTTTATTTTGATGTTTCCTTGTGAGTTTATCTTCCTTTTATACTCTCCAGAGTTTTTGCCTCTTTCCAACTCCTTCCCCTTCCCCCCCTACCCTTCCACTTCTTCCTGCTTCTTTTGTGCCCCCCCCCAGGACCGTTTAAGGACTATGTGCTTTGCACAAACAAGATCCCACTTTCCGACGGCCATGATAGTTGCCTCTTCTGCCTCAGAGAACAACATCAGACACATAGCTGTTCGGAGTGCAAAAAGCTTACAAAACCAGTCCTCAAATTAAGATTACAAAGGTTAAGCTGTCTCCACCCTCCGGTTCCCACAATGGAATCAGGCTCCCCAACAGGAACAACACTTGATCCCGAATCCGGCAACCCCATCTTCGAGACCCAAAGAACAACTGAAGCCCTTGAGATCGAAGCCGACCTTGGCGTCGAAGTCCTCCAAGCTGAAGGACATCTCTAAATTGAAGGACAAAACCAAAACAAACAAAAAAAATCAAATAAGACTCCCCAGTCAGTCCATCCAGATCCACCACAACCAACTCTCCCTTCTCCTATTATTGAAGAATCTTCCAGGGAAGCTCCAGAGCCTGTTTCTGATATAGATGACATAACTTCTCCACCTCTAGGCCAGCCTCCTGCTTTGGCTGACAGCCTATCATCTAGTGTTGGCCCTTCATAGGCTGATGCCACATCCAGCCTGGCCTTGTCCATTCAAGCCCTGCATTTTCAGGATGGGCAATGTCTCCACAGATGTCTGAACTTGAATCTCCTCCAAGGTTACCCCCTCTTAAGCGCAGAGCTAAGAAAAAAAACATATCTCTCCTGAGGACTACGACTCACCTCACAGAGAGTACATCTATGTCTGAGAACGTCTATGTCATAAGGTTCATGCCCCGTGGAATTCAAAAGAAAAAAGATCTTTTAGCAATAATCAAAGCCTTTTGAGCATTTCAACCACTAATTTCCAGACAGGCGATTCAACTGGCCACAGACAACATGACTGCACTTTTTTACATCAGCAAACGGGGGCTGCCCATTCTCTCCCCCTCCTGTATTTAGCAGTAAGATTCTGGGAGTGGTGCTACTCCCACCACATTTTTCCCATAGCAGTTCACTTAGCAACTCAAGACAACTCACTAGCAGATCACCTCAGCCAGATGATCACGTCCATGCACGAATGGTCTCTAGACAACACCGTGTACAACCAGCTATGCAACTGATGGGAAACCTCAGCAATAGACGTTTTTGCTACTTCCCACAACTCAAAGTGCCCCTATACTGCTCCAGAGCAGGAACTGGCACTCATTCACTCAGAGATGCCTTTATGATTCACTAGGCTCAGAGCATCCTGTATCTTTTTCCTCCAATCCCACTCATTCAGCGGACCATTATAAGACTCCATCAGTCCCATATCATTGCCATTCTAATTGCTCCATGGTGGCCTCAACGACCATGGTTCTCCCAACTCAGGAAAATCTCCTTGAACCATCTGCATCTCCCAACCATCCCTCACTTACTGACTCAAGACAAGGGGACAATCCACCATCCAGATCTAATGTCTCTCAGACTTACGGCATGGAGGATTCTCCCACCATAAAGGCTATCCTCGATAGAGCCATAAGACATCAACTCAGATTCTCTATAATAAAAAATGGAAATCATTCTCTTCTTTTGCCATCTCCAAAAACCAGTCTCTCTGAAGACCCTCCTCACCTTTCTTTTACATCTTTCTCAATGTGGTTTATCCCACTCCACACCAAAAGTCTGTATTTCTGCTATTGTTGCACACCAGCCTCCAAATTCTGAATCAGCTTGCCTTTTCTCACACCCGACACTTAAAAAGTTCCTCAAGGGTAATGGTGGGATTCAAATAAATTAACAATAGGTTCTATGTCCTAATGACCATTTTAACTGTACCAAAAGATATACCGAAAGGTAGTTTAATAATTGACACATTAAATACTGCAGCAAGAAAAGTAAAAGAAGTACAGGCAACTAGATTATGTTTAAAAGAAGATTTTTAATATTAAATACCTGACAAACAGTTATTGAAGATATTTCCATATTGTAGGGAAGGTGTAATTAGTATGGAATCACATCAGTGTGTGTAAGTATAGCTATTTTGTTGAGATAGAATGGATTTTACACTCTGTCTGAGGTGCCACACAGCGATGCCATAAAGATTTTATACAGACTTTCGAAGGATGGTACAGGGCTTATGATGGATATGAACTGAGCTGAAGAACATGATGGCACTTTCTCATACTCCACGTACTTGAGTGTTGATCCTCCCACCTCCCTAAACACATACAACAGGTGATGAGACATCATTCTCTGCTGTGCATGCTGCTGCATGTAGCAGACTACATGGCATATTGCCCCTTCCACTAATCCCATGCTCCTTGAATGAACAGTCTCTAGTTGAGTTTATTTATCAAATGTTCTTTTATTTCCATGTAATGGATTATATCCTTGATTCTCCTCCTTGGCTCTTTTTAAAAATGAAAAGTATTCTTTACAAAGGTGAAGCACACTTTGTTCACAGCAGCATTCTGTTGAACTCATAATTCTGTCATGTGCCAGATGTCCAATGCATTTACTTTTCTCCCATCACAATGAGTGATTAAGACTTTATTTTCTGAGCTATGATTTAAAATCACATGTTTCCGACATTTAGTCTTGGTGGTTGAATAAGGCAAGGTCTTCAGAATTGAGAAATGCAGGGTTTTGTTTTTTTACTATTGTATAATTTAAACCCATTTTTTAAAAATTGATTCAGAAATCTAGTTGAAACTGTTTGACTAGTAGAATTTATAGTAAATCAAAACTGTTTTGATTCTGCTATGATAAATGAACTTAAATAGTTAAATGGCTCATTTTTACTATGTTCTTTAGAAACACCTATCATGAAAGGTTAAGGTGGCAAACAACAGCATTACAAAACATGGTGTTTAATCGAGCATGGGAAAGACAGCACCATTGTATACTGGAGTAAGTGTCTAAATTTATTTGTGTGGAGGGATAAGTCTGATTTTTGGGGGATCCTATTAAAATCAGTGAGACAATTTCTGGTGAACTTGTAATGATTATTTTCTTTCCATATACACCCCCCATAGAAAATTATATACTTGAAGCTCAGAATTAGTTGCAGTCTAACAATCTGGAAGGGATTATAATGGTTGTCTGTAATAAATAGAGACAGTGATGCTTTAAATAGCTGTTGCAAGCTGCTTTGACTGATGTAATTTGAAGAGTAGACTAGAAGTACTTCACATTTTTAAAAAAAATTCCAATGGCCCCTAAGTTCAACCAATTTGTTTTCTAATGGGCTGTAAGTACAACCAGCTTGTTTTGCATTTAGCCCTTATTCTATTAGTAATAGAACTTATGGAAGAATATCACATTTTGGGATCCAGACTAAAACCAAAAGATTATATTAGTTTTATACTGTATTTCTTGATATAGCACAGCTGGGGGAAAATCGTATGTTCATTTTGTGGGATTTATTTTATGTGCAGCAGTAATAGAATTTAAAATTCAACTGTATTCTACTGTGAGGGTCTGAAACTTGATGGGTACTGACAATCTGAGGCAAATTTTGTGAACTTTTGAAAAATGGGGTATACTATTAAGGTGTGTAGTTATTATATCTCATAATTGCTACCACTCAGCTATGTGTTTGAAAGCTGAAAAAAATGCATACGTTTTACACACATTTTAATTTCATCCAAGATAGTTGATGGTCACCATATTTTTGACATGGAAAACATTATGCATTTGATTCACTGTCTTATTCTTCCTAGTGTTTTTAATCCAGGAGATTGTAAATTAATGCTTCTGTATGAGTGGGGGCAGTCATTTTCACTGGCTGAGAGTGGATTCTTTTACTTAAAAACATCCCTTACTCTCAGATTCCATTAAACTGATATCAGTTCCATTAAATTCAGCTATTTATGTTCTAAGGCTTAAACTACAAAATACATATGGCTCAAATTCCTTACATGCTGAAAGATATGGGCTTTTCTATCACCATCTTGAAAATTGCTGGCTTTTTGTGATTGGTCATTTGCAGGTAGAAGTGGGCTTTGCTGGCAAGTCTGATTGGACAAATCTCTGTGAAATCACTGTGAGCTTCTAATGTTGTTTGATTTGGCCCAAAAGGTACATACCGTGTTAATGGCCTTCAGCAGCACATGCCCCACATTTGCATCCTGCAAGGTAGCTTATTATTCCTCCCATTCATAGTAGGCATCCTTCAGTCTCAAGAGACTATGGTAACGCGCTCTGTATGGAGGTCCCGGAACAGCGTCTAGTGTGGCTGAGAAGGCCAATTCGAGAGTGACAATCCCTTCCACACTGAAGACGAATACAATCTGTCCCCTGTCCAGCTCCCTGGTTTTGCTTGTTTCGGGACTGCCTCTTTGCCTCAGCCTGCTGTACAAGTGTCTCTTCAAATGGAATGGAAAACTATGAAGCTACAATAAAATTGGACAAATACAATGAATAAAAACATAAAAATAATCAAACACAGTGTATAAATACATAAGTAAAAGTGGAATTGTTGTTCTCTAGCTTTAAGTCACTTCCAGATTATGGTGAGCCTAGCAGAGTTTTCAAAGTATGTGAGATTTTCAAGCAGTAGTTTACAGTACTACCAACACTTTCCATTGACTTTCCATAGCTAGGCAAGATGGTGAATCTAAGTCTCCTGAATCCTAGTCCAATGCTATATCTGCTACACCACGCTGGATCTCAAAAACAAAATAAAACAAAAAATAAAACAAACAACAACAAAAAACAAAACACAGATCACAGACATCTGTTGAGATAGGGAGGTCCCAGAAAAAAGCAAGATACTATCATACTAAAGATAGTGCCAGCTGTTTAGAAAGTATGTGAACTGGTATCTCTCGGTCATTTACATAGTAATATTTTTACTTGAAAATCTCTATCATAATACAATGTTCTTGCCTAATTGCTGTGGGTTGGTGGAATTCTGGTTAAGTAAGGCTGCTTTGGGCCAATTCCTGGTAAGGAAATGTCTTTTTCTCTCTGTCTTTTTCTGCTTCAGAAAGCAAGGCTTTAACCAAGGACCAGCTGCTTATTTTATGGGCTGTTTTGTGTGCTGTCCATTTTATACATTTGCATGTATAGATTTACCACCAACAGATGGAGACTTCCAGGTCCCTGTCTTCAGAGGGATAGTGGTTGGCCTAGAATTCTGAAAGCAAGGGATGGATCAAGTGTGATTAGGTTAAGATTTTTAAGAGCAGTAAAACAAAACAAAGTAAAGCAGGACTAGCACTTTCCCATACTCCTCAGACCATTGAAAAAAGTATTCTAAAATGAAGAATAATCTTTCTCACACACAATTTTTATGGATTACTAAAATCATATCTATCTGTCTGTCTGTCTGTCTGTCTGTCTGTCTGTCTGTCTGTCTGTCTGTCTGTCTATCTGTCTGTCTGTCTGTCTATCTATCTATCTATCTATCTATCTATCTATCTATCTATCTATCTATCTATCTATCTATCTATCTATCTATCTATCTATCTATCTATCTATTTTATTTTATTTTACTTTATTTTATTTTATTTTATTTTATTTTATTTTATTTTATTTAACTTATGAATGTAATCATGATTGCACTGTTTACCCATAGCGTATAGTTGTGAACAGGCTAACTTCGAGATTAAATTCTTCTGAATGTTAATTTTCAAATAATAAATATGAGCACTGCACCATCTTAGGGAACCTTTTCAAAGCAAATGGTGCTACATTTAAAATGTTGTAGAAGACAAAAGACAGTAACTCCATCCTCTAGAAACAACTGGAGATCTCAAGTAGATGGATAGCAAAAGCACCCAAATACCTATGTGGAAACCTTGGGATCATGGCAGGTTGAAAAGGTTAGATTATAGTGCTTTGTTCATTATGACAAAGGGCAGTTTTGAATGGATTGGCCCTTGGGACTATTTTTAATTTACACTTTAGAGAAGTAATACCATACATACAACTGAAGATTTAGCAGATTAGTTCTCTCCTAGCACATTGGATGTGGATTTGTGGAACATAATTAAAAATAATTGAACTTAAAAATAAATATGCTCCTCTTTTCAGTAATACAGTAAGACTTGTAGTGATACAATATAACTATTTGGCTATCTGCTGACACAGTGGGGTTTTCTTTCAAAGGGTGCTAATAAAAAGGCATTAATATGATGAATGGAAAAAAAAGCTATTGTGTTAATAGCTGCACTGTAAATCAGCAGAATAAATTGGAGTGATAAGAGCTTTCTCAAATTAATCTTTTAAAATTGACGCATCATGATGGTGTGAAGTTATATGCAGTATGTTCCTTGCCATCAGTTTGAAAATGAAGGGTGAGGATTTATGAGGGAAAACAAAGTCATGTTTGATTGGTCAGCAGCAGACAGACCACTGACAAGGCAAACCATTGTCCCTACTTTCTCCATTGTCTTGTTTCTTTGGGCACTCCTGAGTAATGGGTGGTGGCATTAGAAGTAAAAAAAAAAAAGGAAGGACATTTGTTTGGCTCCCATTTCCCTATGGAAATACCAGTTTTCTATTTCCCGAAATTAACAGTGAAATGAGGTGCTTCTTGCCTTGAGAATTCATATATTTCTGAGACTTTCGATTTGAGGGTTTGATCTGAGGGTTTGATTTCATCTCTGATACACCCCATGTATAATTTTGGACATCTTCAGAGGATGAATGAGTTCATTAAGACTTTATGGTCAACTTTGTTTGTTTTTACTCCATTTTATGATGGCTGTAAGACACTTTGCACACTATTCTGTTGTGGAAAGGTGGAGATGAAATGTGATAAACAAATAGTAATACACAAAATTATTCCAAACAGCATTGGAGTTGCTGAGATGGGGCTGCTTTCCATAATGCACTTCTAACTGGTCATATAAGAGGGCTGAATGAAGAGGGCTGGCTAAGGTAATCTGGGAGTTATATCCAAAAGGTAAATTTTCCAAGCAGTGGTGTTCCTGCATGGTTGACAGCTCCTAAATGTATCTGCACTGTTTACTCGTCTGTCTGTCTGCATTCACATGGATACAGACATGCACCAGATAGCGCTACCTAGAGCATTTCTCCAAGGCATGTGCTTCTTCAACACATTTGGTCCTTATTACTCATAATGGACCTACCTTCAGCCTGTATCAATTTCCCTTTAACCTGGGTCTAATGGACCCACTCTAAGTAGTGTAAAGGATGACAGACTCCATGCCTCCTGTGCAATTGTGGTTCTTCTGAATCAAATGCTTTCCTTGCCCATTCAAAAGTTTTTGTTGATGAATCTGTGTATGTATAATGCCCAGGTCCTTAGATTTCTAGCTTGACAGCTGTTCAGATTTGGTTCAGTATGTGCATGAACATGTGTGCGTATTTCAGATATATTTTTTCCTCCCATTGTTTAAATTTTAGTGCATTTTTCCCATACACATTTACATAATTTTCACATGCATTTTTCATAAATATCTTTAAAAGAGAAAGCACTTACCAAGTACATCCAGTCATGCTGGCTTGGTGGATGTGCCTCCTATCCCAAATCACAGAGGGGACTTTTTATTTGACAGTTAAGAAAGGACTGGAAGTTATGGATATTCTTATGCTTAGCAACAAGACTCCAGCCATTATTTAACCAAAACCTGAATTCAATATTTTTGTTTGGCAAATCATATTGCAAGTTTGTAAATGGATGGGTTATGAATGGGAAGTTCATATAAATTTACAAGCTTCTCTCCCAATTTCTTTCTCATCCCTGTGTTTTTTCTGCTGGATGATGTCCCTAAACCTGAGTTTTTCTACAAAAACCTTTCCCCATAAATGAATTTCTTCTGCAATAAGCAGAAAACACACAATTCAAAATCATGCTAATAATTATGGGTGGAATAATTGTTCAAGGTTAGGCAATAGTAAGAGGTAATGATGAAGTATGGATTCCCAATATCTTATTAAATACCTTATTTTCTCATATAAGCCTGCCCTAAATTTGAGTTCTACAGGAGAGGCCCTTCTCCTTCTTACAATTTCCAGAAGCACATTTGGTGGAGGTTAAAGAGAGGTCCTTTTCAGTGACTTCTCATAAATGATTAGAGTCCTTTACTCAGGAATCTAGGAAAGCTCCCTTCCTATCCAACTCTACTGGCAGAAAAAAAAACCTTCCTATAAAGGCAGGCCTTCAGCAATTGAAAGTGTCTTAATAAATCTGTAATTTTTAATTGTAAGTATTATTTAAATTAATATATTTTAAATTATTTTAATTCTATCATGTTTTAATAATCTGATCCGTTTAGGAATTTATTGCATGTAAATATTTATTACTTTATAACAAACATTTGAAATGCAGTTTAATTATTTGGAATGTAATATATAAATTCTCATGTTTTTAGTTCTACTTATTTTTTTTTTAAAGTTAGGTTGTAAGATTATCTTGGGTCCCAGTTCTGGAGAAAAGTCAGGATAAATGCATAGCTAAAACACATAAGCAATGTCAGGAACATCAGGTGTTACAGACTTTGTCGGCCATTTCACCTGACCCTTGGCCATGCTTGGTGATACTGCCGGAATCTGGAATGGAGTATCCTTTGGAGAGGCTCAGGTTCCCACCCATAATTTAGAGTCAAAGGGATTGCTAGTAGCAGGACTGAAGAAGATGAGGCCATGGAGAATTACTGCCACTTGAAACTTGTGCTGGCAGGAAAAAGCAATAATTCCAGTTGACATAAGGCAGTTCTGTGTGTGCAAGATATATATAGGGAAAATTATTCTTTCATAGATCAACATCAGTCAAGCCTTATTTGGGCCTTACATATTAGGGCAAACTCACCATATTCTCAGTGGGGAATATTCTACCTCTGACACCTCTATGATGTCATCACTCTTCTACAGATGGAGGGTTATGGTGAGGAAAAGAGAGAACTCCATTGAGAATATGGGGTTGTTGTTGATTCGTGTAGTGAGGCCCCACAGATAGCAAAGCTCTCTTTCTCTCATAACACTCATTGCTTACCATGCATGGGAGATCAGTAGAAAAGATGGTGGAGGGACCATGGTTCCTGCTTACATGTGGTGAGTTATCTCTAATGCATGAATAACATTTTTGGGGAAGGCCAAAATGTGAGTGAAGTCTTACTGGGAGTTTCAGAAAATTATGGCAAGTATTGTAGGACCCATAGAGATCCAAGTGAAATAACTCAAGTCTAATTCATTCCAGTTCCTTCTCATGTAGGTAAAGAAGATCAGGAACAAGAATGTATGGCTCACCAAGTGTTGCAGGATAGTACCCCACGTAGGGGGTGTTACAGTAATCAGTCTTGGAGATCACCAACGCATGTACGAATATTGTTAAAAAGTTACTGTAGTATTTTCTTTTATGAGTCATGTCATTTGAATTGCAAATGTATATCCTGACTTGTGGCAATTTGTGTTACACCACCAGGCATAAGTAATAGGATATGGGCAAAAGTATAACACATGTTTTTCATTGTTTAAAAAATGGGGGGGGGGTGAGGGTAATGTAGGATGCTTCAAAGTTGTGTCGGTTTTTCAAATATAAATCACTTGTGTTTACTTTGCATTCCAGATCCCACAAGTGTCATTGGAATAGAAGAACTTGGCTTCTGAATAGATTGTTTAATGTTATGGCATACACAGAAGTTATTTGGGGACATCATGGGCAATTAATATTTATTTGTATTGTACAATGCCAAGCAGAGTGAATATTTATCAAATAATCTCTGGCTGGATAGTAACACCACAGCCTTGATTCTTACTTGGCAAATAGCTCTTTCCATCTGGCACTCTTAAGTTAAATAAAACTGCATCTATTCCTCTGCTTCTGAAAGGAGATCAGTTTCTAGCAGTGATGCCAAATTAATTCTCTATTTAGTCTGATGCAGAGATGTTTCATTTTGCTGTGGAAAACTCACAGTGTAGATTCTCCAGCCAGACCTGTGGTTAAAAAAAATAAAAGAGATACAAAACAGCAAAGTGCCGTATTTCTTACCGATGATAGCCATGAAAGCTAGTTTGCTTAGTCATCTCTTTGTTATTTGATGCTCTGGAGTCATTCAGTTATATTTCTGCATGCAATTATTAAGGTATTTTGATCTCTGATTCAGCCAAAAAGAATTACTGGAGCACACACTGCACCAAAGAGGTTCACAGTGAAGTCTATTCTTAGGGCTGACCCTACTATTAGGCAGATTGTGCTTGTCATTTGAGATGGAATGTGTTAGAAGATGGAAATAGGGAGAGAACTGTAAGCCTCTCCTGCCCTGCGAAGGGCTGCAGTCTTCTACATTTCAGTTTTTAAACCTTTCTGTCTTGACTATATGGTTGGCATTAAAAGTCCCACCAAGCAATATGGGTAAGGATGGTATTGTAGGCATAGTTGTATGCAGGTATACGCTGCAGAATGTGAGTGGTAAGGGGGGATGCTATGAATGTACCTGCCAGCTCCTGCTTCAATCTCTATGTAATATCTCATTTTAGTTTGAGTTCTTTGCATGGTCTGCACAACAATCCAAAGGGGTTTTATAAGGACCTTCAGCTGAAGGTACATATTTGAAGAATTTTGCCTTTGCAGGTTTCCTGATCTCAAGGAGTAAGTATGTTCTGCTGAATGCATCTATAGCCTGAATGCATCTATGCATCTATCTCATGTTAAATATGCCAAGACATGTAGTTGCATCAGGGCATGGACTGATGTTGAGGTCAAGGTTTGCCTATATGCCCGTATACTAATTCCTCTTTCAGCAGATAGTTCTGTAGGCTTACACCTGGTGAAAACCTTTGTCAGTATTGCCATATGAAAGTCTCATGCATAAACCAAACAATATGGACTTTTCTTTGCATTTGAGCGTATTTTCTGGGCACTGTCCCAACTCACTCTCATAATGTTTTTGTCATGGGACTTATTTTCGTTATTCTTTAGGGACAATGCAAATGTAAGATATTTCCTAGGGACCCAAATCTGTCAACCCCCTGGTAGAGAGATTTAGAACGTGATGGTATTGGTCAGTCATGACAGCTTTGTTCAGGAATGACTTAAGCTGGATACTCAGCGTATCTCTGAACCTTAGTGGTTAAATTCAATCATTGTACTAACAAGGGCCCTATTCATTCAGAGTCCATGCCCCATTCATTATGCATGCATAATTTTCATTAATGCTAGTGGGGTGATGGGAACATACTGAAGCATGAAGAAAGCCCACGTTTACATATCCATGTTTGTATTATGTTTTGCAAGTCAACACAAGAAGCAAATCAAATTTCCATGTGTTCTGCTCATTTTTATGGAAGTATGGATGCATACTAAATTTTAACCTGCACATTACAGAGCTAATAGCTGTTGTGGTCAAAATATTTATACTGAACTACATTCTTTTCTACAGCCTTTCCACACCACACATATGTTTTTCAGGATTTGGAGGCTAGAGATTACTCAGTCTCCCGGACTTCACTAACAATATCATAATACCATTTAACTTAAAACAACAAGGACTAGATTGTAGTTACTTCAGAATTCTTCCCAGGCTTCCTAGGCAATCTAGTCTAAGGCAAATGTGTTATTTATTGATGTTAATCTGATTTATTTTATTTATACCCTGCCTTTCTTATGAATCCCAGAGTGTATGATCATAATATTAAAAACAACCATTATATTAGATTAGGCATCAGTCTCAAGAGACACTGGTAATGTGCTATGAATAGAGGACTTGGAACAGTGTCTAGTGTGACTGAGAAGGCCAGTTTGAGAGTGACAATCCCTTCCACACCAAAGACCAATACAGTCTGTCCCCTGTCCAGCTCCCTGATTTTGCTGGTTTCAGGGCTGCCTCTTTGCCTCGGCCTGCTGGACAAGTGTATTCAAAATGGAAGAGGCCATGCTGCACCACCTGCCTCCAGGCTGAATGCTCAAATGTCAAGGTTTTCCATCTGTTGAAGTCCATTCCTAAGGCCTTCAGATACCACTTGTAGATATCCTTGGATCGCAGCTGTGGTCTCCCTCTGGGGCGATTTCCCTGCACTAATTGTGCATACAGGAGATCTTTTGGAATCCAACCATCAGCTATTTTCACTACATGCCAAAGCCAATGTAGACGTCACTGTTTCAGTAAAGTATACATGCTAAAAATTCCAGCTCGTTCTAGGACTACTCTATTTGGAACTTTGTCCTGCCATGCCAAGTGATACCAAAAATGCGTCAGAGACAACACATATGGAATGTTTTCAGCTTCCTCTCCTGCCATAAATAAAATAAATAAAAGTATCCAAGGCCACTTTTATTTCTGCTAAAGTTGGTTTGCTGTCCAACTCTTCCAAGGCAGGCATGCACTCAATGTTATTTAGTGCCTCTTTGGTTACTTCATTCTCTCTGGAATATAGCTCACAGTAGTGCTGCACCCAGTGTTCCATCTGCTGTGCTCAGTCCTGGATGATCATGCCAACCATGAAAACAACCATAGTGCAACAAAAAAGCATATAAAAGCAAGCAAACAAGAACATAGCCAATAAGTAATAAACGGTGGAGTTTTGCATGTTCCCCAGATCTGTACCTTGTTCTAAGATACCATTGATCTTTTCAGTTACTTTCCTCTCTCCCTATATAGTGTAGAAAGGTTCTACATATTACAGGTATCAAGGAAAAAATGGTTCAAATTCTCTCTGTCTGGTGGACAAGCTGCTACAGTTGTAACATATGACACTGATTATTCCTAGTTTCTCATTACAAGAAAGATCTCCATGATAGTGCTAGCTTAGCTGCTGGTGTAAAAGTGCTTAGCAAATAACAAGGTAGAAAGAATTGTCTCTATGCTATTTAGGACCACTGAAGAAGTAGGTCATGATAGAGAAGTGGCCTAGATGTATAGATGATGCTTCTACCAGAAAAAGGATGGGAAGGCGCATCTGTGTCCCTTAGTGTTAGGCAGTTAAGATGAACAGTGTGCTCAATAGATGTCCAATTCATTTTAAAATTAAAAAGAATCTTGTATTTTATCATTCCATATGATGGGCCTCCCTGAATTCTAGTGAAACTGCAGTCCACCCTCTCTCACCCATTTAATACAAATGCAGGGAAGAATGGGATGATGTGCAGTAGCTCCAACTTTGTCTCAAAGAGGAAGGTTCAAACCTTCATCTATTATTTAGTACAAAAGTGTGAAGGGAGATTCTGCCTGTACTTGGTTGCATATGCTTAGATGCCATCTCACATGTGGGAACCCCATTCACATTCTCAAGGAACCAGATCACAAGGAGACTCCTGCTTCATAACTTTGCACTGAATGTGCTCAATTGGGCAAAGGATTGGCTTGCACAAATATTTTCACATCTTTCATTAATTTAAACACAAAGCAAAGTGCTACATATATACCACTTTGTAGTGCTTTAAGCATGATGGGCTATCTGGGTGGTTTACAATGCAATTGTGCAGCAACCTGGTTTTCAATTTACTTGAGCTAGCTACTTGAATCTATTGGGACTGAACTCAGATCGTGAGTAGGGTCTTGGCTGCAGTACTGCGGTTTAGCAACTGTGCCACAAGACTGTTTTTGTTACCTCCTGATGCTCTGATTTTAAAAAAGTCTGCAAAAATATTTTCTGTTCCTCGAAGCCTCCAGGAATAGTGGTTTCACAATGAAACTGGGTGTGGAGCCTCCCACTGGCCCAACCCATAAAAATAAAACTTGAAATGAAATTTTAATAACATTTGGTTCACTTTTAATTAATTGTGCACATTTTGGAGAGTGGAGTGGTACCTAGTGATCTTGGGGGTAGAAAAATCTTCTTCCAAACACTCTAAACGTGCCTAGCATTGGCATAAAGCATAGGATAAAATTTGAAAACTAGATTTAGAACAGGAACATTTATAGTCAGCATGAATTTGCTTTTCTTTCTAAGCAACCACTGAGATGAGTAGAAGAGTGTCCAGTTAAGTTTGACTTTGCCAGTTGCTGATATGATGCTTTTTTATAATAATACAATTGAGAGTTGGAAGCATTCCTATCTGAATGCTATATGTGTGTTAATATCTGGCCTGGTCTGCAGTCCATGTTTTATGGACTACAGGGACAATTTAAGGCTAGCGCTGTGTGTACCAAAAGGCATCCTGGTTACAGAACTTGCCACCAATGATGTCATGGCGTTGCAAACCTTCAGAAAATTTATGGCCTGCCTCTGGTGTAAAGGGCTGAAAAGAAATAGGGTTGCAGAAGAACCTTAGACATTCCAGAAGATAAACTGCTGTGACGGTAACCAAGGCCAGGAGTTTTGTTGATATCATTTTGTTTTCTCTCAGATCATCCATCCTCATAGGATAATGCACTGGGACCTTGACAGTGTTATTTCGTTATTGAAAAGATGATTTCTTTTCTTCTTATTTTTAACTTTTTATGTGGGCATATTAGCTTCCACTTGGAGTGGAATTGTGAGTAGCAAGCCCAATGAAGTGGCCTCACTCTGTGAAAATGTAAGCGCTTTGGGGGCTAGTTATTAAATCAGCTTCATTTCAGACTTCAAAACTAGCTATCTTGTGCCATCAAACAGAACCCTCAATCCCACTGAACTCCAGAACTGTGTTATGTTACGTTTCTATAAAATATCAGGTTGATTGAGGTAGCTGCTTCATGCAACTAACACCTGAGGAGACAGATCAGTGGTATACATTTAAGGGTAATGCTGGATATTCTGCATTGTTTAACTCTGCAACCACCAAAGCCACCCTACTGCTCTTATTGTGGTGGAAGATTAGGGTGGTCACTTAAATGTTATCAAAAGGTAAGACCTACGTCATGAAATAGGAAGACAAAGCAGGACACAATTTGCATAAAACTGCATACATTAATTTATGGCTAAAGATGGAAATTATTTCCATGGCTCATTAAAACTAATATTCCTTCCTTAGATGGGAGAAATAGGAGGGAGTGCCTACAGAAGCTTTTGGAGGATAGGAATAAAGAAGTAACAAACAGACTGGCCAAATTTGGACGGCTGGTGATAAAACTAAAGGATAACTAGCTAAATAATAGAGTAGGAAGTACTGGAGATATGGTATAGGATATAAAGCTGATTAGAGTCTTCATAGCTTATCAGAGGTACAACCTTACATATCATTTTATTGTGCATTGTATTTGTATATGTTCATGGTTTTAATGGCCAGTGGCTATAATAAACCTTTACTACTAGTAGGGGACGCGGTGGCACTGTGGGTTAAATCGCAGAAGCCTGTGCTGCAGGGTCAGAAGACCAGCAGTCATAAGATCGAATGCACGCGAAGACCAGCAATTGTAAGATTAAATCCACGTGATGGAGTGAGTTCCAGTCGCTTTGTCTCAGCTCTTCGCCAACCTAGCAGTTTGAAAGCATGCAAATACGAGTAGATAAATAGGTACCACCTCAGTGGGAAGGTAAAATGGCGTTTTCTAGTCACACTGGCCACAGGGCAATGGAAACTGTCTTCGGACAAGCGCTGGTTCTACAGCTTGAAAATGGGACGAGCACCTTTTTCCCCTTTTTTGCCATTTTTATAATCAAGTCTCTCATCTACAATTGCATTAAAGTCACCTAATATGCAAATATTTTGGTATTCTTTTTCCAATATTGTTTTATATAGCTTACGATAGAATTTTTCTTGTTTACTATTAGGTGCATATATTGCTATCATCAAGACCTTTTTTTGATTTATTGTTATTTCTACCATTAAGATTCTCCCTTCTTCATCAGAGTAGATATGTTTAAACTTTTCCTTCACATACAAAGCTACCCCTCTTTTCTTTTGTTGTGCAGCTGAGTAGTAGAGCTTCCCAATCTTCGGGTAGATCAGATATTTGTAATGCTGCTGTTTGATGTGTGTTTCTTGAAGATAAATTATATCTGCTTCGGGTTTTTGTAGTTTTGAAAAAACATGATTTCTTTTTCTTAGTGCATTCAGACCATTAATGTTCACTGAAAAGATCCCAATTTCATTCTCCATCTTGTTTACTTGTATTTAGGTTTTACTGCCCTAGTGTTCCTTTTTTCTCTTTGTGTTTTGTTCAAATCTTGTTCAGTATCCTTTTTCTGACTCTCTTCTTCACTTAGCTCACTCTCCTCTTCTGGTGTTTTCTCTCTCTGCTTTCTATTTTTTCCTTCATTTATATCTTGTTCCTGTGCTTCTTCTTCAAAGAAGGTTATATGTCTTTCAAGGAATTCTCTTGCTTTTTGGATAGAGTCAAGTCTGTGTCTTCTTGAGTTCCAATTGACCAGGATCCCTTCAGGTACCAGCCATCTGAAATTCACTCCTTTTCTAATCAATTTAGTAGTCAAAAATTGATATTGTTTCCTCCCCTCTCTTATTCTCCAAGGTATCTGTTTCAGTACCACAATTTCCTTTTGTTGATACTGTATTGTTTCTTCACTGGCCCTTCACAGTATTTCATCTCTTGTCGATCTTTTCACAAACTTTACATGTACTTCACGTGGTAATGACTATTCTAGTCACTATTCTAGTCACGCTGGCCACATGGCAATGGAAACTGGCTTCGGACAAGCGCTGGCTCTACGGCTTGAAAATGGGATGAGCACCGCCCCCTAGAGTCGGACACGACTGGACTAAAAATGTCAAGGGGAACCTTTACCTTTACCTTTAATAGTAGTAAAAGCTATGTTGTTGTTGTTACCCTGTTTCCCCGAAAATAAGACCTAACCTGAAAATAAACCCTAGTATGATTTTTTCAGGATGCTTATAATGTAATTTCTTCCCCCCCAAAATAAGCCCCAGTTAAGTGAAACCCTGCCCTCCACCATTGTGCAGCAACCAGAAGAAGATGGCATTATTGTATTTGAATAAGTATAGATTATTATACATGAAAAAATAAAGCATCATCTGAAAATAAGCCCTAATGCATTTTTGGAGCAAAAATTAATATAAGACCCTGTCTTATTTTCAGGAAAACATTGTATGTGTCATCAAGTGCAGCCTTCTGCCTCCAGCTGTGAAACCCATCTATTTATTCCTAGTCCCAGATTAAATATGGTGATAAATAAAAAAGCAAAACAAAAGTGTGCTGCTTATATACTACTCCATAGTGCTTAAAGCGCACTCCGAGCATTTTACGATTTAACTATACAGGTTACACATTACCTCCCTCCATCCCATGGAAGATTTTTACCAACCTTGCAAAGATTGAAGGCTAAATCGAACTCAAGACAGCTGCCAGAATTGAACACTGTAAGCAGAGTTTTGACTATAATACTACAGTTCAACCACTGTGCCACGAGGCTTCACTTTATTGCCAGTAAAGCTGCTTTAATCTATGAACCAAACTCTCTGTGAAAAGAACTGTAATTTTTTCAGGGAGAGCTCGTTATTCATGTTCTTCGTGTTGTTCTTATGTTATTACTGTGGTAGGTTGAAAACTTATCACAATGAGAGATTGCTACCAATCAATGGCATTTGTAGTTGAAATCCTTATACATAACTATGTCCAGCATTGGTAACAGTGCTTGAAAGCAAAACCATTAGTGTTAATTGGTCCTTAGATATTGAAGCATATGGCGACGCAACCCCCCCAAATGTTGCAGATGATATGTGCTAAACTTGCAAAGGATAGTGAGCTAACTCTGACACTGAAAACTGTGTTTTTGTTGTTGCAACATTAAATTGCAGCTTGTGTTAATTTACATGGCACACAGAGGTTTAGAAAGTGCAAATTTAAAAGCTAATTGCAAGAATTTTGGCAATGGAAGCAACATACATTGTTGCTTTTTGTAAGCACTGGTGTCACTAAGGGTCAAATTGTGTGTTACAGATAACCTGTAATTAGAGCTGAAAGAGTGTTAATTCAGTCAGCATTTATAACTGAAAGATCAGACTTGCAAACAATCTATATGTCCTGAAGCCCAGTCACAAAGTGAAGGAAGCTAATTTGTAAATTACAGGAAGTAGGAAAATTTGACAATCACACATAATCAGCATTTAAAGTATTCCTACATCTAATGATATATTGAAATACAAAATCGATTGACTCCCTAAAGAAAGCCATGGACCTTAATTTACAAGAGCTGAGCAGGGCTGCTGAGGAGGGGACATTTTGGAGAGCTCTCATCCATAGGGTTGCCATGAGTCAGAGGTAACTTGACAGTGCATGACACCAATAATGATGAATTATGTACAATATATAGTTTACCCTGAATGGCATGAGTTGCTGGCTCCTTAACATATTTACAGGAATCAATAATTGTCCACCCCTTTGGTAGATTATTTTGAAAGCAGTGAGATTATGTTTCATCTTCCCCAAGGAGAAAACAGTGGGATTTGGAACAACATAGTGTGGAAGTTCTAAATGATAGCAAAAATATTGTGCATTTGTGGATGACTAACATGACACCACAATCAAAACTGGGATTTGTCCATGGGTGCTTCTGATTAGGCTTTTGTTCTGCAATCATCTTAAATCACTCACCAAATTTTATAAATGATCTAGACATTGTGAGCTTGGATTTGTAATCCTTTTGTCATTCTTCCAATTATTCAGCCTTTTTTCTTGCCACAGAAAATTTCAGAGTTCGAAAGTAAGTTACAAATGCCAACTCGTTTCTAATTCATTCTTTCCCTTTAAAACAAGAGATAGTTTCACTCCTTCCATGGTGTAACAGTAACTTTTTTGTTACTTACATCATTCCGTAAGTCAAATAAATCTCAGTGATTTCAGTGAAACTTAAGCCCTATTCACTTGTTACCCTGTTTCTCCAAAAATAAGACCTAACCTGAAAATAAGCCCTAGTATGATTTTTCAGGATGCTTGTGATATAATCCCTACCCTCCAAAATAAGCCCCACTTAAGTGAAACCCCACCCTCCACTGTTGTGCAACAACCAGAAGATGACATGACTGTATTTGAATAAATTTAGATTGCTGTACATGAAAAAAACACATCCCTTTAAAATAAGCCCTAATGTGTTTTTTGGAGCAAAAATTAATATAAGACCCTGTCTTATTTTCGGGGAAACACAGTACCTAAGTGTCCACATGTTAAGTGGTGTTTGCCAGCTCCATGTTGTCAACATGTGAAAGCAAGAATTTAATTTAAACAAGCAAGCAAGCATTTGAAATGCAATTGTTTATCTCTCCAATGTTTGGTCATCATTGTATAACACCTAGGTCTGGGTCTTATGCCATTTTGTTATGAATGTCTCAAGGACCCTGTGGACTTTTAAATAATTCTGTCCTGCATATGTGTTTAGTTTTAATGTTATCTTACATTACTGAGGTGTGGCTTGTAACACAATCTGGTGGCTTGCAGCATTAAAATGGTAGGATGTGTTTTTAAGTAACTAAGAAGGATGTATTATATTTGAAAAATAGCTGAATAATGACTTATCTTTAAAACACACACACACACACACACACACACACACACACACACAGACAGAGAGAGAGAGAGAGAGAGAGAGAGAGAGAGAGAGATGCAACAATAATGGTAACAAATTACTTTTTAGGACCTTATAACTATTTAGGACTTTAGAACTATAAACAGCATTACTGTTTCAAATGCTGTGGTATCTGAAAAAAGGGCTCTTTGTAAAAAAAAAAAAATAGGGCTCATGCCAAATGAAGCTAAATAAAATTAATCTTAAGTATATTCCAAGACTGTTAGGTCCTTTTTAAAAGTAATTTTCTTTTGTGAAGGCTTTAGCCCTCATGCCCTCCCAAAACTGATCCCACATATGTGCATCAGCGTTGGAGTATCTTTGCTCTTAGACATCTCTTTTTACTTGCTCGCTTACACTTTAGATTGTTTGCTCACTGCAGAAAGTCTCTGGTGTTCGCCTAGTTCAATGCACATAATATTCTACAGATGACTATGTTACATAAATAAACCTATCGCCTTTAGTAGTTCAACATCACTGCACAATGCAGTTCTGTGGTTAGAAGGACAATCCCCCTCCTTCCATCTTCTTTGTAAATTCATAAATGTTAGAAACTGTCAACATACCCTCTTCCTATGAATTCTTTCTAGTCTAAACATGTCCACTTCCTACATTATTTTGATTTGCCAAGAAATTTGCTAGGTTTGTCTTTGTAATCTTCCAACTGAGTACTTGCTACCATTGTTCATAAAGGACATTACTTGGAAATAGAAATAAAACATACTATAACTGAATGATTTTCCAACATTTAAACATAGGCTGCTACTGTTGACACAGCCTGCAGCCAGCTTTGAATCATAGCATCATATTCTTGACTTGCATCAAGTTTGGTCCTCATTAATATTTGTGTAGAATTTAAGCAGTTATAAAAATGTATTTTATTCTTTTAAAAAAATCACTCTAATACTTAATATTTTTTTCATGCTCGCTTTCCCTCAATAGACAAGTACTTGTGAATGTGTGTGAACATGTGTGTGTGCATGTGTGTATGGGTCCTACTATAACTGAAGAGCTTAAATCTCATTGCAGCTGAGAGGAAAAATGGCTGGCCTTATTGTGAATTTTAAATAATAGGGCTGTACACTAGATTTGGATTAAGAGATGGGCACAAATTAAAAAATGAATCACAAAATTCATTCAAAAATTGCTATTTTGTTAATTCATATCTGTGCAAATCAGTACTCCAATGAATCATAAATCAATGAACTTTTAGCAATTTTCGGTTTGTTGATTCATTTGGCTTTAATACGCCTCCCCCAGCACCTACAGAGACCAAAATTGCGGGGAAGCTTCCCTGACTTTCCTCTACAAACCTTCCACATTTGGTAAAGTTTGAATTTCAGATGTCCAAGTTATACACCCACAAAGAGTCTCCCCAGGAAAATTCTCCCCAGGCACTTAGAGACACCAAAATCACAGAATACCTTTTACTGACTCATCTACAATTCAAGTTTGGTGAGGATTGGGTTTCCCCAAGCCAGCTGCTAAAGGGCACTTTCCTGGGGGGGCCACTTTGTGGGTGTATAACTTGAAGGTCTGAACCCAAATCTTCACCAAACATGAAAAGATTGTTTCTTGAAGCGGATTTCTGGCAGACAAGAAAGCCGCTTCCCAGGCAGAGATACACCACCTGTGCAAATTTTGAAAAACAAGTACTACAAAACTCATTTCCTCACTACATTCTAGACTTAATTTGAAAGGGAGGTTGCTTGTAATGGAACAGGTCCTGAGTAGAGGTGGGGATATTCATATTGGTGAATGAATGAGAATATCTCCATCCCAGCTGGATCTATTGAGGGTCCAGCCCCTGGGACCGTACCGCCCACTCATGTGTCCTGCTTTTCCTGACAATGGCACCTGGAGCTCTGCTCTCTTCCTGCTTGGCTGGGCACTCAGAAGCCATGCAGAGAGACTCATCCTCCTGCCTGGAGTGAGCAGCTGAGCAGGAAGACAGTGGAACTCCAGGCACAATTGTCAGGAAAAGCGGGACTTTCGTAGCGCCAGAACACATGAGTGGACGGTCCGGTCCCAGAGTTACTGGGACAGGGATATTGAATAGGCCCATCTCTAGTTATTAATATATTGCTTCGTAGCACTGCATTTTTGTTCGCAATGTATGTTTAGAATTAGTAATCCAGGTTTTTAAAATTTAACATGGTTAATTTGATTTCCTGGGAAACCATGATTGATGTGATCTGTTTATTCTTGCAGCTTGTTAAGCATGTAATTAGTAGATATCAATAGTATTATGTTTCCTCTAATAATTTATGCAATAGGAATCAAAGACTGTAATAACACTTCTCAATGGTACTCCCAATAAAAGTGTGATATTTCTAAAATAGACAGAATCTTTATTTCTTAATATAGAGACCATAGCAAAATAAAAATAAAATTAATTTTTTTTATTTACAGTATTTATTTTTATTTTATTTATATCCCGCCTATCTAGTCAATTAAGACCACTCTAGGCGGCTTACAACAAAATATAACAATATAATTAAAAACAATTTTATATATATTAATACATTATATTAGTGGAATTACACACAAATATATTCCAAATACTTGGATTTACATATACAGTAGAGGCTATAACCACAAATACTGCAGCTCTATTATATGTAATTTGGGTGATTGTAATAAAAAGCTCAGTTTCTCTGAGACAGTCCTAATTTTCACTTTCTTCAAAAATGCTGTAGATATTTTTCTCTTATATCAGTATACGTATAATGGGCAGTCAGGCACATAATGAGCCAAATCCTCAGGAACCAGACACATACAGTCTATCTTCTCTGGGGATACCTTGAAATCTACCCCATTTCATCATGGTATCCATTTGTTCAAATTGTAAATGTGTGTAGGCTTTTCTATGCTGCATTTTCATTGTGACTGCTAAACAGTTTTCATATTGGTGCAGTTGTTTTATGTTGGCCAGCCATTTTGTAGCTGCTGTGGATGCAACAGCTGATATACCGGTCGGTGCCCCTACATCAAAGACCCTTTGCTTAAAGATATTAATTGTATCTTTCAGCAGTGGGTTTAGAGCCTGAGCCATGAAACCTAATTCTAAAATAGTTTTTTCATGCATTTAAACTTTTGTAATCAAGCAAGTTCCATATTGACTGCCTTTTTAGTTATCTGGCTTCAATATCATGTTGTTTTGTGAGGTCTGCCTGTTCGTGTGATCTGCTGCATAGTGAAATGAGAGTCTGTTTTTGGCAAGCTTAGCATTGTAAAGTACATTATTCAAGTTAGCAGGACCACTGTTTTGGTTAGTTTCGTTTGGCCCCAGAAGGGAGTACCTACAAGAACTTGGGTCATTGGATGCATTGACCCAGCAGCTTGGGAAGCTGGTGCACAGATGTACCCCCAGCTTGAAATCTGGTATGTGTTCCTCTAGAGTGCTAATGTAATTTGCCATTCAGTTACCACATGATCTGGTCTCTTTCCACACGCCCCCATACCCCCTTCTTCCTGCATACCTGTACCCTATGTGATGGAGACATGTTCTGCATTACAATCTAATGATGTGAAATTATTATGATCTTCTTAGAGTTACTGAAGCTTCTGAGACTAATGATAATCATGAAGTATTCTCAGCAGCTCACCAAGCTGAAGTGGGGGGGAGGGAAGAGAGATTGTAGGTGAGATTTATTTTTCATTATTTATATGTATAATTGCAGATTCTGGCCCAAAGTTAATACTGAAGAATGTGAAGCTTCCAAGCTCACAGTATGGTACTCATCCTGAGTTAAAGGCTTCAAAGTGAGAATGTGGCTTGTTTTTTGTTTCATCTTTAAACACTTTCTGTTTGCATGATGGTATTTGGCATGCAGAGGATTTGTGCTGTTCCTATTGAGGAGTAATCTTTATGGCCCTTTGGCCCTGGATCTGTGGGCACTCTCTTCTACCTTCTATGTGTTTGTTCAGAAAATTAATGTGGTAGGGAGACTTAGCAGATTATTGATGCTAAGGTCGCTGTTGCTGTTTCTTTTCTTTTTTCATAACAAGGGTAAAGGTTTTCCTAATGATAAATAATTCTATCAGATTTGGTGCACAGTGTATAGGAA